>NC_046163.1:45527338-45809954 GCF_011064425.1 Rattus rattus | reverse complement strand
TATTAATCCTGCCAATCCATGAGCATGGGAGATCTTTCCATCTTCTGAGGTCTTCTTCAATTTCTTTCTTCAGAGTCTTGAAGTTCTTGTTGTACAAATCTTTTACTTGCTTGGTTAAAGTCACACCGAGGTTTTTATATTATTTGGGTCTATTATGAAGGGTGTCGTTTCCTAATTTCTTTCTCGGCTTGTTTCTCTTTTGTGTAGAGGAAGGCTACTGATTTATTTGAGTTAATTTTTATACCCAGCCACTTTGCTGAAGTTGTTTATCAGCTTTAGCAGTTCTCTGGTGGAACCTTTGGGTTCACTTAAATATACTATCATATCATCTGCAAATAGTGGTATTTTGACTTCTTCTTTTCCGATCTTTATCCCCTTGACCTCCTTTTGCTGTCTGATTGCTCTGGCTAGAACTTCAAGAACTATATTGAATAAGTAGGGAGAGAGTGGGCAGCCTTGTCTAGTCCCTGATTTTAGTGGGATTGCTTCAAGTTTCTCTCCATTTAGTTTAATGTTAGCCACTGGGTTGCTGTATATGGCTTTTACTAGGTTTAGGTATGGGCCTTGGATTCCTATTCTTTCCAGGACTTTTATCATGAAGGGGTGTTGAATTTTGTCAAATGCTTTCTCAGCATCTAATGAAATGATCATGTGGTTTTGTTCTTTCAGTTTGTTTATATAATGGATCACGTTGATGGTTTTCCGTATATTAAACCATCCCTGCATGCCTGGGATGAAGCCTACTTGATCATGGTGGATGATTGTTTTGATGTGCTCTTGGATTCGGTTTGCCAGAATTTTGTTGAGTATTTTTGCGTCGATGTTCATAAGGGAAATTGGTCTGAAGTTCTCTTTCTTTGTTGGGTCTTTGTGTGGTTTAGGTATAAGAGTAATTGTGGCTTCATAGAAGGAATTCGGTAGTGCTCCATCTGTTTCAATTTTGTGGAATAGTTTGGATAATATTGGTATGAGGTCTTCGATGAAGGTCTGATAGAATTCTGTACTAAACCTGTCTGGACCTGGGCTCTTTTTGGTTGGGAGAACTTTAATGACTGCTTCTATTTCCTTAGGAGTTATGGGGTTGTTTAACTGGTTTATCTGTTCCTGATTTAACTTCGGTACCTGGTATCTGTCTAGGAAATTGTCCATTTCCTGCAGATTTTCAAGTTTTGTTGAATATAGGCTTTTATAGTAAGATCTGATGATTTTTGAATTTCCTCTGAATCTGTAGTTATGTCTCCTTTTCATTTCTGATTTTGTTAATTTGGACACACTCTCTGTGTCCTCTCGTTAGTCTGGCTGGGGTTTATCTATCTTGTTGATTTTCTCAAAGAACCAACTTTTTTGGTTCTGTTGATTCTTTCTATGGTCCTTTTTGTTTCTACTTGGGTGATTTCAGCTCTGAGTTTGATTATTTCCTGCCTTCTACTCCTCCTGGGTGTATTTGCTTCTTTTTGTTCTAGAGCTTGTAGGTGTGCTGTCAAGCTGCTGACATATGCTCTTTCCTGTTTCTTTCTGCAGGCACTCAGCGCTATGAGTTTTCCTCTTAGCACAGCTTTCATCGTGTCCCATAAGTTTGGGTATGTTGTACCTTCATTTTCATTAAATTCTAAAAAAGTTTTAATTTCTTTCTTTATTTCTTCCTTGACCAGGTTATCATTGAGTAGAGCATTGTTCAATTTCCATTATATGTGGGCATTCTTCCTTATTGTTATTGAAGACCAGCTTTAGGCGTGGTGGTCGATATAGCACGCATGGGATTATTTCTATCTTTCTGTACCTGTTGAGGCCGTTTTTTTTGACCAATTATATGGTCAATTTTGGAGAAAGTACCATGAGGAGCTGAGAAGAAGGTATATCCTTTTGCATTAGGGTACAACGTTCTATAAATATCTGTCAAGTCCATTTGGCTCATGACTTCTCTTAGTCTGTCTACGTCTCTGTTTAATTTCTGTTTCCATGATCTGTCCATTGATGAGAGTGGGGTGTTGAAATCTCCTACTATTATTGTGTGAGGTGCAATGTGTGTTTGAGCTTTAGTAAGGTTTCTTTTACGTATGTAGGTGCCCTTGTATTTGGGGGCATAGATATTTAGGATTGAGAGTTCATCTTGGTGGATTTTTCCTTTGATAAATATAAAGTGTCCTTCCTTATCTTTTTTGATGACTTTTAGTTGAAAATTGACTTTATTTGATATTAGAATGGCTACTCCAGCTTGCTTCTTCCGACCATTTGCTTGGAAAGTTGTTTTCCAGCCTTTCACTCTGAGGTAGTGTCTGTCTTTGTCTCTGAGGTGTGTTTCCTGTAGGCAGCAGAATGCAGGGTCCTTGTTGTATCCAGATTGTTAATCTATGTCTTTTTATTGGGGAGTTGAGGCCATTGATGTTGAGAGATATTAAGGAATAGTGATTATTGCTTCCTGTTATATTCATACTTGGATGTGTTATGTTTGTGTGCTTTTCTTCTCTTTGTTTTGTTGCCAAGACGATTAGTTTCTTGCCTCTTCTTGGGTATAGCTTGCCTCCTTATGTTGGGCTTTACCATTTATTATCCTTTGTAGCGCTGGATTTGTAGAAAGATATTGTGTAAATTTGGTTTTGTCATGGAATATCTTGGTTTCTCCATCTATGTTAATTGAGAGTTTTGCAGGATACAGTAGCCTGGGCTGGCATTTGTGTTCTCTTAGGGTCTGTATGACATCAGTCCAGGATCTTCTGGCCTTCATAGTTTCTGGAAAAGTCTGGTGTGATTCTGATAGGTCTGCCTTTATATGTTACTTGACCTTTTCCCTTACTGCTTTTTAATATTCTTTTCTTTTATTTTGTGCGTTTGGTGTTTTGACTATTATGTGACGGAGGTGTTTCTTTTCTGGTCCAATCTATTTGGAGTTCTGTAGGCTTCTTGTATGCCTATGGGTATCTCTTTTTTTAGGTTAGGAAGTTTTCTTCTATGATTTTGTTGAAGATATGTACTGGTCCTTTGCGCTGGGAGTCTTCACTCTCTTCTATACCTATTATCCTTAGGTTTGATCTTCTCATTGAGTCCTGGATTTCCTGTATGTTTTGGACCAGTAGCTTTTTCCGCTTTACATTATCTTTGACAGTTGAGTCAATGATTTCTATGGAATCTTCTGCTCCTGAGATTCTCTCTTCCATCTCTTGTATTCTGTTGGTAAAGCTTGTATCTACAGCTCCTTGTCTCTTCTTTTGGTTTTCTATATCCAGGGTTGTTTCCATGTGTTCTTTCTTGATTGCTTCTATTTCCATTTTTAATTCCTTCCACTGTTTGATTGTGTTTTCCTGGAATTCTTTCAGGGATTTTTGTGTCTCCTCTCTATGGGCTTCTACTTGTTTATTTATGTTTTCCTGGAATTCTTTCAGGCATTTTTGTGATTCCTCTCTGTAGGCTTCTACTTGTTCTCTAAGGGAGTTCATCATGTCTTTCTTGAAGTTCTCCAGCATCATGGTCAAATATGATTTTGAATCTAGATCTTGCTTTTCTGGTGTGTTTGGATATTCCATGTTTGTTTTGATGGGAGAATTGGGCTCCGATGGTGCCATGTAGTCTTGGTTTCTGTTGCTTGGGTTCCTGTGCTTGCCTCTCGCCATCAGATTATCTCTAGTGTTACTTTGTTCTGCTATTTCTGACAGTGGCTAAACTGTCCTATAGGCCTGTGTGTCAGGAGTGCTGTAGACCTGTTTTCCTCTCTTTCAGTCAGTTATGGGGACAGAGTGTTCTGCTTTCGGGCGTGTAGTTTTCTACAGGTCTTCAGCTGTTCCTGTGGACCTGTGCCTTGAGTTCACCTGGGCAGGTCACTTGCAGCAGAAAAGTTGGTCTTACCTGTGGTCCCGAGGCTCCAAGTTCGCTCAGGGGGTGCTGCCCACAGGCTCTCCGAGGTGGCAGCAACCAGGAAGATCTGCGCCCGCCTCTTCCGGGGAGCCTCAGTGCACCAGGGTTTCAGATGGATTCTGGTGCTTTCTCTGAATCAGTAATGTGTGCAGAGAGCAGTCTCTTCTGGTTTCGGTGAGGCGTGTCTGCCTCTGAAGGTTTAGCTCTCCCTCCCACGGGATTTGGGTGCAGAGAACTGTTTATCCGGGCTGTTTCCTTCAGGTTCGGCGTGTGTCTCAGGCAGGGCTCCTGTTGCTCCTGGGCCCCTCCCCCACAGGAACCCAGAGGCCTTGTACAGTTTCCTCTTGGGTCAGGGATGTGGGCAGGGGTGGGCAGTGTTGGTGGTCTCTTCCACTCTGCAGCCTCAGGAGTGCCCACCTGACCAGGCGGGTAAGGTATCTCCCACGGGTTCTGGGAGCAGAGAGCTGCTGCGGGCCAGGATCCTGGGTGTGGGACTTCGGTAAACACAGGACGTGCCTGGTCCTAGAGGGATTCTGCCTCTGTTGTCCCGGATTCCACCAGGCAAGTCACTTGCAGCAGATAAGTTAGTCTTACCTTTTGTCCTCACGCTCAAGTTCGCTCGCGGTGTTCTGCGTGACTCGCTCTCCGCGTTTTCAGCGACCAGGAAGATCTGCGCTGCCTCTTCCGGGAGCCTCCGTGCACCAGGGTTCCAGATGGCCTCCGATGTTTTCCTCTGGAATCAGTAATGTGTGCAGAGAGCAGTCTCTTCTGGTTTCGCAGGCGTGTCTGCCTCTCTGAAGATTTAGCTCTCCCTCCCACGGGATTTGGGTGCAGAGAACTGTTTATCCGGTCTGTTTCCTTCAGGTTCCGGCGGTCAACACTTTACATTTTATTTTGTCTTTTTCCACTTTTTTCTTCTTTTTCTTTTTGGGGTGTTCTTGCTTACTTCACTGTGCAGCTTACAGTAAGGAGGCTTGTTTGAAGATGTCGCATTTCATCATGACAAGACAGACACTCACAGTTGAATGGGGATGAGTCAGCTAAAGCAGGAGGGAAAGACACAAATAGACCCAGTCGTGGGCCCTCCCCAGAGTGTCTGCAGCTTGTCTCTGACTGAGACCACAGGGTTCCCCGAAACCCACAGAATCCTGAGACCTTCTGCACTGACCTGTGGTGTCTGCAGCTCAGCTGACACAGTTGCTGGGCCGGGCTGGAAGTGTACGCTGGGACTATCCTACTTACCAGAAGGACAGCACACCCTCAGGCTCGATCTGCTTCCTTGTCCTACAATAAATATGACACATAGCCTCCCTTCCAGCATATGGGCAAATGCAAGGAACTTGATCATCAGCGCCAGACATCCCTGGGCTCTAACATCTCTAACTCACTCACTCGGTAGCTGTATGATCAGGATTGTTATAGCACTCACGTTCTCTGGGTCTCAGTTTTCTTAGCTGTAGAGTGTGGCTACTAAAACCTACTCGATAGGTCAATATAAGGACCGGAGACTATAGGTGATCATTACCTGCAGATTAACGGGTCCTTGATGACTTGTGGATAAAACTGCCCTTGTCCTTTTCGTTATCATCTCTGTGTACTTCTGTCAAGCCAGCTTTGGATTTTAGTTCTTTTTTATTTCTCATCCAAGTGAATGCCTTCGGGAATCGCAGAACTAGCCGTGCACAGTTGTGCCTAAGCTCTAAGATTCCAAATATATATTCATGTCTCTCTCTCTTTCTCAGACTTCTTTCTTGCCACTGGTAAAAATATTCACGGGAAGACTCAGACGTGGACTCTGTCCTTTGGGAGCTTTTGGTCTCACTGGGGAGACAAGACAGAAGAAGCAATTAGAGACTAATAAGAGGGAGCGAGAGCCCTCGAATGTGCTGAGCGTCATGCTCTACGCCTCTCCCTGCTTCTGAATTCCGCTCTTGCCTCGTTAAACAATGCTGCCAGACTGCTGACTCACGTTCCGACTCTGGACCTATGAGACAAAGCTACTCCTCTGCTGTAGATGCAACCAAGTCAGATCCCTTTATCGCGTACATTTTTACATTCCTGACTATCCTCCATAGCACTTGTCTCTATCACAGACCCCACTGGTGTCACATGATGATCTTCTACACTGGCCTCCTTGTGGCTAACGTGATAGCCAACATGGCTTCCTCCCAGAGATAGCTAAGATAAAGCTATCTGAACACCCATCCTTATCTGCAGTGTCTGATACTTTACACTTCTCTCTCTACTTGAATTAATATCCCTGGTGTCCTGGGAGTGATGGGAGGGGGTACGGGCAGATGACCATGGAGAAATCCCTTCTATTCCCAAGCCTTTAGTTTGCTTTCAATGAATAGAAGCTCAGTGAGAAGTTTGGATGTGCTGTGGTCTGATGATGGGCACTGGTTATACTATGACTTTACCAGTAAGCTATGTGCTCATGAGTGAGCAGCTATGAGACAGGGCAGGCAGCACGGCCTTCTCCCCTCTCTCCCACGTTAGACAGACATATCTGTGGAACTGTGAACGTTTCCTGAAAATGCTAGTAGGACCGTCATCTTCAGAGTCTCCATCTCATGGTGGGCTATGACATAGACCCAATAGACTAGAGAGATACACCAGTAGGCAAGAAAGAATGTGTTTAGCAGGAAAACATTTTAGTTTCCTGGTTGTGCTAGGAGCAGGACAGCTGGACAGCTGGACAGCTGGACAGCTGGACAGCTGGACAGCTGGACAACAGCTGCAGCCAATGACATTAAACATTCCTGAGGCAGTGGCATGTGGTAGAAGCTGTCCTGATTCCTGGAGGAGAGGAAAGATAAGCAGTACTCGGAGGTGTAACTGAGAAGTCACCTGAAGTGACATTCGCCTGGGACGTGTGCGTGAGCACCAAGTAAGGGCTTAGGAGCGGAGGAGACGTGGTGATAAGACCGTCTCAGCGTCACACTGTGGAGATAAGAGAACTGGCTTAGAGGCCAGATGACAGGGAGGGGACTGAGAAAAGAGGCCTGCTTGGTTTCCTGTTGATTCTGCCGCTGCCCCTTGTACTGCAGTGTTCTGTATCCGCTGATTCTATCAGACGGGGGTGGCTAAGGTTCCTTGAGGCGGAAGTTTACTCAGGTATACATGGGATGCAGATGTTCGAATTCATATAGGTGGTTTTATGGTAGTGGGTAACTATCAAAAATGTCTGGCTACTATCACTGCATCCGGGACTTAGTAGACATCCACTAATAGTTACTTGAAACTTTTAAAAAATTACTAAACACACACCAACACTAAGACTCTCGCCGTCCTTCTCAATTAGTCTTTCCTGATGGCGGTGGAAGTGACTCAGTCTACTCTGTAGGTGGATTTACCAAATGATAGACAGGTCTAGCCAGGGACTGTGTTGACTGAGCCAGGTAGAAAGCTTCCTCTCTGAGTGGATACCATGGCTGGAAGAAGGAGTGGCTGCTGAGGCCAACAGGGGAGCTTAACAAAGGCCAATTGTGGCAGAGTTTTCTGGGTTTTCTTTTTCTGTTTCTGTTGTTGTTTGTCTGCTTGCCTTTTTAAGCCATGGATGAAAGTGATCACACAAAGGAGCTTGGGTCCTGGAATGAGTTGCCATTCCACCATTTGTCTTCCTCACAGACCCACGGATAGTGCTGCAGTCAAGACAGCTGTGATCAGAGATCTACTCCCAAGGAAAATACCAAGCTAGTAAGGAATGCTGCTCTCACAATAATTGATATTTTGTTTAGTAGTAGTTAGGCTTTCCAAAGCCGTGTTAGTTACCCATGGGACACTTTACCTCTTTGAACACTGGTCAAATATGTTTTGATTGCTTCACAGTTAGGTCTTATCTCCTAAAATTCCCAAATGCCTTTGAATTATCTCCTCACAACCATGCAAGAGTCTCTGAGAACATACTGATAAAGAGTTCTACATTGAAGGAGTAACAGAGAAAGAGCATTGTTGGGATCTGAGGATGTGAAATATGGCCTGATTTCAGTTGGGGTCCTGGGCAGTTGTCACACTGTGGGTTAGAAAAATTTGGTACTTAAGGGCCTTCCATGCTAGGCTAAGAGAGGATAAGTGACTGTTTCAAGACCACTCAACCATCACGCAGCAAATCCAGAGTGCCAAGCCAGGGACTGGGTTCCTTTCAGTTCTCTTCTCCAGCCCAGGTCAATAGCCCATCAGCATCCTTACATGAGGACGGACGAAACACAGACCCCCAGGTCTACTCCAGAGCACTGGGTCAGAGAGAGAAGGTGAGGGCATCCATGCAACAATCTGCATGTATTTTAACAAGTTCTCTGGTAATATGAAAGCTACTGGTCTGAAAACCACACGCTGGGAGAATCACTTGCTGTTCGGAGTGTAGTCCCAGCAGGCATCACCCAGGAGCTCCTAGAACTGCAGCTACTCAGGCCTGCCAGATTAGAATCTGCATTTTAACAAGATCTCCAGATGATTTGTATGCAAATTAAAATTTTAGAAGGCTCCTCTACACCACAGCTATCAGTTTGCAGAATACTGTATTGAGTCCTACAGAGACTGGAGAGAATGGTCTTGCTAAGTTCATTATCAGGCACTTTGTACTACAGCAGAAATTCCCCTGAACCATTTTAGGCACTTAATTTATTCTTCCAATGATCTTACAGGAGAGATACTAACACTGTTCCCATTTTAAAATTCAGGAGGTACCAAGAACAAGACATGTTGGCAACTTGACACAAGTAGGCAAGAGTCAGGTTATGAGGCTACACAGGCCACTCGTGAAGGCCACACTGCTACCTACTAGGCTACACATTTACAAGCCCTGGCTGTCACTCAGACAATGGGGGAGGCAGAGGGAAAGGTAGAGTGATATAGAGCAAAAGACAGGTTATAGTGAGTTGCTGGCTTGGGTCGGGAGAATAGTGTACTTATCCGGCTTGAGGTCAGTAGTCCGGGGGGGTTGACGGGCCATCTGCAGCAGCTTTGAATGCTATAGATGATAGCCATTCCTACTTCTGAGCTTCTTTCTTTATAAATCAGAAATAATTGTAACTGATGAGGGTAAAAAGGAATTCCATTGGCAGCTGGGCTGGAAAGGGGGTCACCGAGAACTGAAAGGGAAATTACTGTCTTTCGCAGTGGACTGGGCTATAATTTGGCAGTGCAAGCTGCATCAGATCAAAACTATGATGTTCACAAGATATACTTGGACTCCTTCACAACAGACAGCCCAGACTTCTGATTTTTTTGAGATGAAACTACCCCCAGGCTGGATTTCACAGGGACCAGAGTCTCATAGCTGTGAGATTCTTCCAGTCAGCCCCCCAGGTCATTCCTGCCCAGCCTATCTAAGGCTAACTCCAACTCATGAGCTCCAGATGGGCCTGTTTCCTCACTCCTCACTTTGGAGGTCCCTCACCGCTCTCATGATGGCCTACCTGTTATTCAGTATGGGTGTCTTCTCAGGGCCTGGGCCACTGGGTCCAGACACAATCGTACTCTCCCACTTACTGACCTCATAGACTTGCTATAAATATCAACCAAAAACAGCACCAAGATCATTGTACAAATGTGAGTTTTAAAATTTATTGTCACTTTCCCACACTTCTGAATCTTCATCCTAAAGGCATTGAGAGTGACAAGAAGAGACTTATTTGTCTTTCGGTCATCCATGTGTAGAATAGTCCCCTGGTGCATAGATGCCCAGTGGCTACTAAAAGATAAAAAGTCAGAAGCAGCCCAAACTCCAAACAAACCAGTCCGTTTTCCTTTCTCCAAATCCAACCTTGGGATTCCCTCAAATGGAATAAACACGCAGATTGCCTCAAATGGAGGAAACAAATAGCCAAGAGTTTGTGAAGGAACGGCCATCATCTGGGCACACTGTCTAACCCTCTCTAACAGTTGTGGGCAACCTCGTAATGGTCTCCTGGACTTGTTAGTGGAAATATATTCCCTTTACCCAGAGAATCCACCCTGGAGCAGTAACCACACAGCTAAGTAGCAGCAAGCTTTATACCCTGTGGAGCTGGTGCACATCACTCTATTAGCTGGGTGTCACTTGTAATCACACACCGTGTTTAACACAGTGATTTACTTAGATGCTTTTGTAATAGACTTGCACCAAGCAGAAGTCAAGGTGCCTGGAACACAGTGATTGCGCCGAACGTTCATTCCAAATGCCTTTCAGCTCTGCAGGTTTCATCTACAGCTAGAAAATCTCTGGGGATGGCCTCTGTTAAACAGGAAGCTACAGACAATTCCTTGTACCTGAGAAGGCAGACCTGCTTGGTGTTGTGTGGCTTCACTTTTCTCTTCTAGTGGTAGTAGTCCTCCCTCTTCCCCTGGGCTCAGTTTCCAGCTGCCATGACTCCTGAGAGATGCCCCGTGGGGGAGACATCCTGTATAGGAAGGAAGTAGATAACTATCATTTGCAGATAGCAAAGTAGGAGCCTTAGGAAACAGGCCCTACAAGTTGGAATGTGGACTAGTGCTTCCTGCAAGCCTACTGTGTGCTGGGGTGTGCCCGAGGAACTCCATCAGCATTCCTAAGGGCAGAGATGAAGACATAGTAAAGCACCACGGTAGTGTCCACTACCAATTCCATCAACCAGGGAGACAAGTGTCCTTGAAACAAAAGAAAGTGCATTGTCAGTGGTTTAGTTACTGTGGTGGCAGTGTCTGAGGAGCTACGCTCTGCTCAGGAAAAATTAGAGGCTTGCCCATGGCTCCTCTGCGATTCCCAGCATCTTCCTGTGCCCAGAACCTGCTCTTAAACTGGACAGGACACAGTTGACTTACTGACTTAAGGTGAGAAAACCAGATTATCGTTTTTACAGCCATTCTCCCCACTCCTGCACATTGGTATCTCCCCAGAACATACCCCACATCTCCCATTTCTGCTTCAGTTAGTTTCCTCCGGGCATCACTCGCACCTGCGTCAGACTTCTCCATGAGCATCTAAGCACTTCTCAAATAGCATTCCCTTCTCTTCTCCCCACCATAGCTCAGAGCTTAGAGTAGTGTTTGATCCCTTGATCTGTAACAACCTCAGGGGAGAAACGCACATTTTGGAGAAATGCATGAGTCATTCTTCTTTTTCACCCTTACCCTGCATTTCTGGGGTTCCCCTTTACAACCGAGGTAGGAGAAGGGCACGGTGGGTCTTTTGAGGTAAATGATCTCTCTGAAACACCTACTGTCCCTCTCTCCAGGGGAACAGCCTTTGAGGTTCCTTTTGAACCCGGGGCAGCATCTCCTGGATCCTGCTTCTGAGACAAACAGCTGGCCCAGCTTCTCCCGGGATGATTATTCTTTGTCTGGTGGAGGCATTCTACTAGAATGTGTAATTATTTGTCTTTGAGGACCTGTGATTTCCTTGGCTTTTGCCATCCTTCCTTGTCCATGCTCCTACGATGGGGTCAAGGAGGTGATGGGAGCCACTCACTCTGCCTTAGAATCCAAATGTTCCTATGGTTAGAGTGGGGGTGTAGGTAGAGGCTTCCTTAGGCAACAACAGACCCAGGCAGTGAGTTAATACTTTATTCTTCCACGCCCTTTCAAAACATCAACTTTCCATGTCAATTGATCATATAAAGGTGGGGTGTGAGGAAGAAACTACCCGGGACCCCAGAGCCAGACTGCTCAAGTTCAAATCTCACCTAGGCCAATTTTTAAACTGTGCAATCTTGGGTATATTAGATTCCTGATACTTCAGTTTTCATGTGTCTGAAATAAGAGTAATGAGGAATAGTTGCTATTATTGTGAAAGTTAAATGGGTCCATATATATCAGGTGCTCGGATTAGCACTGCCACTTAGTAGGTTTTCACTACTAGCTATCCTTCCCCCTAAAATGAGCACACGCATTATATCTGCTCAAAGCAGTTGTTAAAAAACTATCATGAACACAACTAACTTTATATTGTAACTTTGTTGTTATTTATGACTGGATTGATCAATACCCTGTGTTTGTTATCTGAAGCATTAAGTGACCAGAAACAAGAAGAAAAGTCTTTTCTTACAAGGAGAAAAGGTTAGTCTAAAATGTCAGACATGTAGCTCTCTCTGCTTGCTAACAGGAGGGCGATTTCTTGCTTTCTTATTTCTTCCTTCACATGGTGAGGTCATGTAAAGTGTTTGAGACTGAGCGAGTGGCCAGTGGCGAGAACTCTCATGGGTTCTCAGAGTCCTAGAACTTGGTGACTTGGTTGGTTTCAGATGACGTCACTCTATTGGAGTGGAAGTTGACTTGGTCAATGGTCGTGTGACACCTGGTAACAGATTTTCATGGTAGTGAAAAATTGAAGTTAATTTGCTGGAAATTTCATTGTCACTAAAATTGTTCATATTTCTTCATTTCAAAGTCGTGTTTACATTAATGTGTACCTTGCACAGGGATCAAGTCAGGGTAACCATCAAACCCATAGTCTTAAATATTTAGCATTTCTTTGTGATAAGAATATTCAAAAATCCCATTTCCTTAGTCATTTTGAAATTTACAATCTTTAAACTTTCTGTATGTAACAAAACACTAGACCTTGTTCCTCTCATCAGCTCTTTCCAAGCTCCCTAAGGAGCACTGGACTCTCGAGCCAATGGATGAGGTTAGCATTTCTAGATTCCACATCTGAGGGAGGTTATGTGGTTATTAGTTTTTCTGTGCCTGGCTTATTTCACTTAACATGGTCTTCACACTCATCTATGTTGCCACAAATGACAGGAATTCATCCTCCCTTTTATGACTGAATTATATATATTCAATCAAACCAGACATCTCTCAGTGGACAGAGGTAAATGTCAAGCACATGTTTTTTCCTATTGGAGTGCTGTACCTTTCAGGCAGGGAACGTCTACCTGTTTTAGAAAGGGCAGAATTCAGCTGGATGCTGCCTCCTCTTCCCCTCCTCCTCCTCCTCCCTCTTTCCCTCCTCCCCCTCCTCTCCTCCTCCTTTTCCCCCCTCCCTCCCCTCCTCCCTCTTTTCCTCCCCCTTTCTCCTTCTCCCCTCTTCCCCCCTCCTCTTCCCTCCCTACCTCCCTCCTCTCCTTCCTCTCCCTCCCTCTTCTTCCTCCTCATCCCCATGTTGTGCTCTCCTCTCCTCCTCCTCTCTCCCTGTCTTCCCCTCCCTCTTCCTCCCTATCCCCCTCAACTTCCTCCCCTTTCCCTCCTCTTCCTCTTCTTCCTCCCTGCCTTTCTTGGTGCTTTATCCTCATGTTGTGCTCAATCCTGGGTGAGGTCTACGAGGCAACAGCTTGATCCAAAAGCCCTACTTTTTCCTTTCTGGTCCCTGCCCTTGACTGAGTCAATGCCCTGAAACAGTTCGAGCCATGCTGCTGATAAATGCAGAGAAATCTGACAGAATAAAAGCTGATGCAGGTAAGCTTATGAAAACCTCAAATTCAGACATGAATGTCATCTTCCTGATTATAAGTTCAAACTTCTTAGTTAACTTCCTTTTCTATTGAAGAAGAGACACCAATGAAAGCTATTTATTTTGTAAATGGACGATTAATGCTTAAAGAGATAAAACAGCAAAAGGTATGCCATATTTTTACTATAGGGGGACATAACTTTTCTCTGACTCAAAGCATACCTTTTGGTCAATGAGAAAACGTACTTTAAGAGAGTCTGCTTTCGTGCAGCTAACTGAATCTTGGGTAAACTCTAGCTTACCCAATCATTAGTGGCACTGTCAAGATTTATGGAGTTCTTGCTGCTCATAGGATGCTGAGACACATGAGAAGTTGGGGTAAATAAAACAAGACTCTGAGACCATGAAAAGGACAGTTCCATTGGAAGGAACACTGATCAACGGTGTGAAGACAGAAAGTACATGATGTGATGAAGGATGTGGTTGGAAGTAGAGGCTTCTACAGGAAGTAATAACAATTATTTCAATGTTCCACATGCCATTTACTGGGCATTTAACACCCATTAGACATTGTGCTAAGTTCTTGGCAAGGTGAAAAATCTGAAACCTTCACAGAAACCTTGAGAAGAGGTACTACTGTTAGTCCCATTTCTCAGATGAAGATACTGAGGCATAAAGAGGATTGATGTATTGCCAAGGCTTGTGTCTAGGCATCTGACTCCAGAACCTGAACAAAACATTAGAGTGGAAATGTGTAAGGAAGCCTCGTTATTAAGATATTTAAGTGGTCACTTTCCTGACTGGGAAACACCTGTCTTTCCCCACCACTATTTAAAAAAAATCTTTATGGGAATGCTTTTATATAAAGATGGGTAGATTAGGACAGAAGACTATTCTGCTGATAATGAACTGTCTGACTTTGACTAGCCACTTAGCCTACCCAAGCTGAAATGTTCTCAACTATAAAAATAGGATAGAATTATACCAGGGTCATGATCACTGGGGTCAAGTTGGATAGCATTTATAAACTTTACAGGGTAGAATCTGAAGTCATTCACAGTGGCTCCAAACAGTCTGTTTCACAAAGGTTATCGGTTCCAATTATCTACAATAAGTGGCTATCCTTGAATAATGAGGCACTCATTTGTCTCCCATCTGCAAACGAGTGCTTCAAGGCTAGCCATGACATCTCTTCATACCTTAGTCCTAACAATAGCACAGCTCTTGCTGAAGTTTTAATGACTTTGGAACCCCTTCTCAGCAGGATGGAGTTGAGGATATCACCAATTTCATCAACCCACTAGGATGTGAGCTTGTAGAGGAGAAGCCAGTGAGTGACTCGTTGGGGGGCAAGCGAGGTGTGATAACCGGTCAGAAGCAGAGTAGACAAAGAAAGGCTCCATACTACTGCAAGAAATGCATGGTGGATAAATGTCTCTTAGAAGAAATGTCTAAAAGGAATGTCCTGAGGATGTCCCACTGGCCCTGGCCTGTCGGTGCCTGCATACTCCTGTCTATTTTTACCTTGCTTCTACCCTCCCCTACAGTAGGATGTTGATGTGACTCCAGAATTCTTTGGGGATTCATTTAAAAATCTCTATATAGTTCATCTTCCTTGTTTGAAAAAGAAATAATAATATTGTGTCTGCATGTGTTCTAAAATATGAATTATAATGACCATTCTATAGTATTCTAAGGCAGCAACCAGGCTAGCTCTTTTACGTAAATTATCTCTAGATTTCACACAGACCCAAAACTCATTATTATTAATTAATAATTAGCTGAAGAAGCTCCTAAACCAGTGACCTGACTGGTAAGTGACGGAGTCCAGACTCTAAAGCAGTTCCACACAACAAAGACCTTGGTATTACATCTAGGAAATTTTGTTCCTGCTTGTGTGGTATAAAATTGACCACATCACTGACCTTTCAATATCCTGTCTATAAGTAAGGTATAAAGAACAGTGGATACAATCACACCTTCTCTGTTTTCTTACTCAGGTAATTAAGAGGTCAAACAAAATGAAGTAGTTTGCTAGTTTGTTTTATGCTGCTGTAACAAAATTCCTGACACATATTTATGAAAGAAAAATAAAAGGACTCTTTAGCTTACAGTTACAGAGATTTGAGGGTGTAATGATTACAGTGACTCAGCTTGGCTGAGGATATCATGACAAGGGCCCTCACAATGGCAAAAGGGCAACTAGAGAGAATGGAGAGAATCATTACCTGAAGGGAGGGGCTAGTATTTCTCTTTTAATAATGATACTTCTTTTAGTAATTAATTGTTGTCCCACAAGAACTATATTAATCCTTTTAAATGGAAGCTTCCTTAATAATCTGATGACCTTCCTAGTTCCTCCAACTTCTTCCAGTGAGGACTCAATTTTCAACACTCGAGCCTGTGGAGGACTCACTGAAGCCATATCTAACCACGGCAGATAGCGAATGTGATGAGATTCTTTTAAATCAGGTGTCCCCTCTGTACTACTCAGAAATTGGATATTGTTTCATTAGCCCTTCCCCTGTGGTCTCTGTCCTCAGGGTTAGACTTCTGATGGAAGTACTTTGCCCAGGTTGTTGTTCTTGGGAAATTCATCTCCTAAAACAGAATCTTATCTGCAAAGCTTTCACTTCCTTCCTCATCCACTTTCCCATCCAGCAAATGAAGATGAAGAGAGTAGCTTGCCCTTGAAATCCCTGAAGAGAAGCACTGTCTAATATGAAGCATCATTTAGGGGAAAATATCCATCCAAGGCTGCGCGTGAAGTGTCAGTTCCTTAGCTGTTTTTAACGGATGCACAGACAGGGCAAAGGGTGAACAATCCACAGAGTAATTCTCAACAGTGTGCTCTGTAGAAACGAGAGAAGGCCTCAGCTGCCTGCTCAAGACTGTAGCCATGCAACGTTAGTTCAAGTGAAATAAGGACTCCTGGTCCTTACAAATCTTTCCCGCAGAGCAGGCTCGGCACCAGCCAAGTCTAGGAAGAATCGATCTGGTGGGATGCCCTGAGGGTGCTGTGTGACACTATGTGACCAGATGGCCAGATGGCATTTTTAACGTACTGTGTCCTGTGGATTTGAGAGTGCGGCAAGAACGCAGGCTTGGTCCCATCTGCCAGGTGATGCTATTAAAAGCTGAGCAGGCATAACATTCATCCTTCCTGATCCATAATCTGACTTTCCTGGAACACATTAGCATGTCTGTATTTGTGGGGTCTGTGAACGCAAAGCCCTCTGGACTTGAGACATTGACCCTGGCTACATACTGTACTGTGGACGTTATGTTTGACCCAGTGGGCTCACAGCTGAATGGGAGAGGATGGAGACCGTAGAGTACAAGGACATTGCTCTTGCTCTGTGATCCTCCCACGCAGAAGTAGGAAGGAATCAGGAATTCTGGCAGAAGGCAGGGAGGTCAGTGTGAGTTTCAGAATGGAGCCAAACATGCTGAGCTTGTAAAAGGCAGAAGCTATCAAAAAAGCAAAGGGCTAAAAATGGGGACTTTTCACGTCTGTGTCTTGACATTATAAGACACATGACCTTGAGCAGGTCAGTCGGTTAGTCCCTTGGAGGGTCACCATCCTTGTCTGTTATTCCTGCTACAGAGGGAAAGTGTGCACCAAAGCACATCGTGGGCTACAGAATGCATTCATGTTGAGGATTAAGTGGACAGCAGACACTTGGAGATATTCCTGTTTGCACGCCCAGCACTTAGGTCACGACTTGGCATAGGATGAATGCTTAATTATGTTTGGGGACTAATAGCACAAATCATTGAACTGCAGGAGATGAGGGTGGTAATGAGCTTGGCTGACCTAGAAGACAGAATTACCAATGAGTCCAATTTGCCTCACATCTGCACAGGTGAGAGAGGTTAAGGGCATTCTCATACTCACAGCCCTAAATAGTCAAGATATGCCCTATTTCCAAATGAACACGAAGTCTTCTATGAAGGGAGAAAGGTTTCTGTGGATCCCTGGGACTCTCTGAAGTGACCTGTATGTTTATCTAAACTGAAATTACTAGTAAGATGAAATCACATGAAAAAAAAATTGTGGTCATCAGTCCCTGTACACTTACAAAAACAAGGAATAAATTCATAGATTAAACCAAACTGAAATTCAAATTCAAATGGGCATTAATGTAATTTAATGGATGATGTTGTTTTATGGAATGTAGTTGACCTAAATGTGTATAGGGAAAAACTTTTTATTTAATTCTTTCCCATGCTTAACTTTTTCGGCAGTCTCATGCATGTATTCATTGTGTTATGGTTATCCTCCCACCTCTCCTCTGTCACCTCTGATCCCCTCCTGTACCTGTTGACCTCCTTCCTTCTTCCTATCTAGTCTCCCTCCTGCTTCCCTCTCTGTCTCTGCACCTCTCTGACTCTTGTCTCCTGCTCTGCCTGTGGGTATGTGACAGCTTTGTGTGGGTGGTCATAGTATATAGCATGCTATGTACACCTGAGGGCAGTGGTCACATCATGCCCAGAAGACAGAATTCTATAGCGCTTCATCCCCTAGCTCTACAATCTTCTCCCCTCTTCTATGATCAGTCCTGAGCCTTGAAGGGGTGATGCAGATGTCCTATTTAGGGCTGAGCGCTCAATAGTCACTTATCCTCAGCACTTACGGGACCTGGGGTCTGTGCTTGAACTGTCACCTACTGCAAAAGTCCTGAACAAGGCCGAGAGCAGCACGAGTCTGTGGGTATAAACAAACATTTAAAGGCAGCTTGACGACATGTCAGTTCATCAAAACAACAGTACTAGGTTCTCCCCTCGGGCCTGTGGCTTCCCTTCCTTGCCACGAGCTTTCGACCAACTTTACAGTACTTGGCATCTTTGTTTTCCTATAGAGTGGGCCTCAGATCTGGTCAAAAACTAGTTGGTTACCCAAGAACAATCCTGCCCCTATAGCACAAGTGGATATCTCTTACCAAAGGTTGGTATTGAAGCATTCAGGGTCCACATCTGGGTAAGATTATATCGATGGTTTCTCTCCCTCACATCCTGAAGAGCACCTTCAGACACTACAAATACCAGTCAAGATGGAGCTTTCAGCTTGATTTCTCTGTTACCTCTACCTCCTCTGTTCAAAATATGCATGGTCTTCAGTGATAGGATGTTACTGCTTTGGTCTTGCTGCGTAACCAAGAGCAACAGCTTGTCTGTATTGCTTTGGGAGCCTCACAGGACTTTCTGGCCAACAACTTAGAGGGAGATATTAAAAGCACATTCTTTTTGAGTGTAGCGTGAGTATATTACGGTTTCTATACAATGATTAATTTCTATCACCACGTTTAAAAGTCATTTCACCGTGAAACATTTGCTGTGTGACACTTGATAAGAAGACATCACCACACAGAGTCTTATCCTGTTGTTTTCTTCCCAGGACAAATAAGTAGTATTATTGGTACTAAAGTGTATTCATTCAAAAGTTGCTTACTGAGAACTTATATGTTCCAGATGGCACTTCTAGTTGCTTGGACCACACTAATAAAATATTTTTAAAAAATTATAAGAGCTTAATTTTGATGGTGGAGGATAGTTAACAAAACAAAACTCTTAAGTATGTAAGTATATAGCATGCTAGAAGTTAATATGTGAACACCAAACAGGCAAGAGAAGTAGATTTTTAAGTTATGTATGGAAACATGGAAAGATACTGCGATTTTTAGCAGGGTGGCATTGGGTATCCCTGAGGAGGGTACCACTGAGCAAAAGCAGCTAGGAAGTGACGAGTGTCGAGTGTCGGGCAGAGGGAAGGATCAGAGGAAAGATTGTAAATACCTGAGGCTGAGGGGGGGGGGACAGCAGGGAGTGACTGAAGGGAACATGGTCAAAGGTAACAGGTGGCGAGACCTTGGGAGGGCTGACAGTTATTGTGAATAAGATGGGGATCTGCTTAGATGTGGAGACGAGCCGTGACAGGATATGAGTGACATTTAGTGGCAGCCCAGCCGTTACATTGATGTTGGACTGTGGAGTGATAAGGCTTGATTAAAAGTGTTCTTTTTACAGTGATGCAGAAGGAGGATGCAAACGATTCAGACCAAGATGGTGACAGGCAGACACGGAGCTAGCATTTAGTCTCTGCACTCGATGAGCACAGAGCCAAAGAAAGTGGAGAAAATGGGGGCTAAACTTAGGAATTGGGGTGATAGAAACTCCCATAAACCGAAATAGGAAAGACACGTGGACAGTTCAGTTTTACTTTTTTTCTTGTTTTAATTTTTAGCCTTAAAAAAATCGTTTGGCTCAGAAGAGACTATGGATAACTTTCTCTGGTCGTGCTGAATCCGGGCTCATCTGAAACGGAGAACGTCTCGTGTCCCATGTTTGACTCCAGCGAGATCGAAGTAGGTGCACACCTTCTGTGGCCTGACTGTGGGCGGAGTCTTCACCAGTGTACTCTACCGGAGTGGGCTCCGGGATGCGGAAGCTCTCCCTAGGCCTCAGTTTCCATGTGTGTAAATGAGGAGGGAGGACAGATGCTCTTGCAGCCTGTGTGCCTGAGGTGTACCAGACATGCCCCAGAGGTGAGGTCAGCCTCACATCCGCCTTGGCCTCCTAAAAACCATAGGTGATGACATTGCAAAAGCAAGCTGTGACTTGGAAGGATGGATGGTTATAGGGAACTGACCAATCAGAGCAGACAGCACAGATGAGGTGGTACCTTCTGCCTCCTCCGCTCTCATCCAAAAACCAACAAGGGGTCACCAAGAGACAGAAAGAAGCACCATGGAAACGTTACTTTGAATAAAATTGTCAATGTTGCCAAGCAGATACCGCCGCCAGTCTTTGGCCAGAGAGCCTTCTGAAACGATGAAGGAAATCGTGGGTACTGCAGTCTGTGTGGTGACTGCTCTCATGGCATCAACAATGCTGTAGCGGGATGCTTATCTGTTTAAGGAGCAACAAGAGAAAGTGTTTCAATATAAGATCATCTGACGGCCAAAATTATACTTTTCCGTTATTTCATGTGTATGTGTATTTTGCCTTCATGGATATCTATGTAGCACACGAATGCAGGGTTTGTTTAACGTCAAAATCACAAGTCTTTCGAATTTGGAGCTAAGGTTTTAGTTCGGCTGCTTGTTGGTTGAGTAAGCTTAGATAAATAACCAACTCTGTGTGACTTTGTTTGGTTTACATCGATGTGTGTTACATACAACCCCACAGCATTGTGGGAACCCCACAGCATTGTGGGGCTAAAGCATGCCAGTAGTGTACACAATAACTAACAAGGAGCACACGTTTACACGTTAGCTGCTGCTATTGTCTGCCATCACTATTAATTTTAACACATCGAACAAACATTGCTAGGTTAGCTGTGGCAGATTTCAAAGAGCCAGGACTTCTTTGATTCTGCTATTATGTAGATGCTACCCTGATAGACTGATTTTTTTTTGAGACAGTAATTTCAGTTCCCACCTCTGTTGCTAAATATAAGAACTGACTTTGATTCCACGTATTCAAGAGAAGTTCATTACTCATTAGTTCTATTGTCTCCTTTAGCCTGAGTTTAAACTGGGCTGGTCTCTCACTTGATCAGGCAGCGCCCTCCCGTTTGTAGAAGTCCGTTTAGTCACATCATGTATTTATTTAACAAAGGTTTATGGAGTGTCTGCTATGTGGTAGTCAGTGTGGGATCTGCAAAACTGAGTCAGCCCGGAAAACTCTTTTGAAGTGCTTATGGTCAAGTGAAGACTGTCAATAGCGGTCACTAAAACAAAATGAAGAAGGGGCCACAGTGGGGGCACCGATGGCCTGCTGTGGCCCTGAGAGAAGGTGATTGCTGTTTGGGCTAAGTTTTATCAGAAAAGTTTTATCACAGGAGGCAGAACAAGGGGAGAGAAAGAGTATCCTGGGAAATGGGGAGTTGCTTACACAGATGGGAGGGAGGAAGGGGGGGAGAGAGAGAGAGAAAGAGAGAGAGAGACAGAGACAGAGACACAGAGAGAGACAGGAAGAGGGAGGCAGAGAGAGACAGAGACAGAGACAGAGAGACTCTGAGAGCATGGGAAGGGAAGAGAAAGGAGGTTTCCTATGTGTAAATGGATGGAGAGGATGGAGAGACTGCGGTTCCCCTTCTAGACCTGAGCCTCCCCTGAGCCTGGCAAGCCTCCTTTTTCATGCGTCATCTGGAGCTGCTGACTTCGTGTCAAGCATTACACTAAATATTGAGGACAAACCAAAGAACAAGATATCGGGGACTCACAAGGTCATCCAAAATTTCAACTCCAAGCACAAAGTTAAGTCCTCTCAGCTCAGCTAACCTAAACATTTCCTTCTACCTCTTTAAGACCAGCAATCTGCCAGCCCTACCAGCTCCTGCCCTCCCTTACCTCACCTCGTCCTCTTTCCTCTTCACCTGGAGTCCGCATTCTGGCACCACAACCACTCCTTCATAAAAATTCCTGGCTTCCCTCCCCGCCCCCTGTGGTAAACAGCTAGCAGAGTCTTCCTGAGATTTAAACAAATGCTCCATTGCCTGAGAGAAGCTGAGCACGGATGAAAGACAGGGACGCGTGTTTGAAAATAAGACTTCTGGGCATCTTCAATTGCTTTCTGGCCACAAACCTTGAAAGACTTTTCTACACTGGCTATGTCATGCCATCCAACTGTGTTTTCTAAATGGAGAAATTCATTCACCTCCCCATCTTTGAGATAGCTGAATGCCCTCCCCCGTTCTCTTCAATCTCTCTTACTCCCTTCAGTTGCTGTGTTTGCTTCAAATAAGACAGCCCGACAAATGTGCCTCACTATCTGAGACAGTTTCTCCAAACCTCTGCACCTACAGGCACCCGGTCGTTCCATTAGGTGCCTGTCGTAGAGAAATAGTCTGGCTTCTCTCTGAGATCCATCCACCATACACACACACACACACACACACACACACACACACACACACACACACACACACACACACACACATACACACACACTCACACACACACATAGACACACACATACACACACACATAGACACACACATACACACACACACACACACACACACACACACACACACAGACACACACACACATAGACACACCCACACACACAGACACACACACACATACACACACACACACACACACACACACACACACACACACACACACACACACACACACACACACACACACACACACACACTCACACACACACACACACACACACACAGACACACACACACACAGACACACACACACACACACACACACACACACACACATAGACACACACACACATAGACACACTCACACACACATAGACACACACACTCACACACACACACCCACATAGACACACACACACACACACACACACACACAATTTTTGTTTTGTTCACCTCCCTAAGGAGAATTAAAAGGTTTTCCTGTTTCAGAGTATGTTTGTTTGTTTATGTTGCATGAACTTGTTTTTCTTTAAGAAAAAAATAACTAGGTGCCTAAATACCTTTGGATAAGTGTCTTAGTTTCAGAGTCACAGTTTCCTTAATTGCACATCGTGGATAAGAACTGGATTACAATGGGGACCAGACATGTTGATGGAAGAATGGCGTGAGCTCTCAAAGCCTATAGAGAACCAGGAAATGGAAAGTGGTAGCTAGTTGCCACCGCTGATTGGAAGTGTATTACACAGGTTACATAAATAACCGATATCAAATAGGTAAATTAAGAAATGTGAATTTTAAAACTATAGAAGTGTGGCCAGGGTTAAAGCAACCGACAACACACGTGGAGGCACACAGAGTTCCGCCATAGAGAAAGGCAGTTGTCACCTCAAGGACTTAGGGAGAAAGACAGTGTTATTAGAACTGCGCAGCTCAGAGGAAGGAACTCTGATAGCAGTGGTTGCCCTAGAAGCATGAAGCTCCTGTGAGGGGACTCGGTACTGAAGTGGCATAGGACAGGAGAGGCCAAGTCCAGCAGAAGGCAGAAGGAAAGCAACCTAGGCTGGGTTGACAAGAGACCAGCCTCTGAAAGAGTAGAGACTGAATCTGGAGTGGGGACTGTTTCAAAAACAGAGCCGCTCGAGCTGGAGCTGTCCTAGAAGAAAGTTCCAGAGGTCAGTAAACAGACCGCTACCATGAAAACAAACCAGAAATGGACAGATTTAGAGAGACGGAATAGTCGGCCTTAAACCTACCTTTATGCCTAGAGTTATTCTCTCTATGTAAACTGGATGTCCCAGAAATCAGCTTACAGTCCAGCAGGCTCCAGCTAGAAGTTTAGAGGTGCAAATGCAAGCAACTTTCCAACTTTTCCTATTTTTCTACGACTCATTTTCTGCTTGATTCCTACTTCTTCTTCTTGTTGTTTTCTCTTTTTTTTTGAAAAAGAAAGTTCAGTTATTGAAAAAATTGTTAGCACATAGCGTGTATCTGATGCTCTCCCTGGAGCTTGGTAACAGACAATCAGCATGCGTCCCTCTCGACAATATTAACATCCAAGATGGTGAGATAAACAAGCTCATTAAAAAGTGAGTTGCTACATGAAGCAAACACCTTAGAGTAATAAAGCTTGGCCTCCTCCATGGTGCGCCCAGGGAAACGGTATTAGCAGCCTTGACAGTGGTCTGTGTTTAAGGGAGACACTCAGAAGGAAGCCATGGAATTATTCAGTCAGCCTCCTCCCGTTTATAACACCACAGGGAACCAGCAGGCCCATGTCCTCAGAGAGAAACGTTTAGATGGCACACTTGCAGGGGAATCTTTCCACTCGCATAGCGGGATGCTGCCCATTCCTTCAGCATTTATTGAGTCTAAGTGACATGCACCGTGCTGGGATCTGGGTATCTGAGGACAGACAGGATAGCATCCTGGCCACAAGAGGGCTCCTACTCTGCCGCGTGAGGCTTAGGATGGGTAAACAGCCACAGGGAGAGGGTTGGCGCATAAGGAGTTTAAAGAAAACAAGAGAGATGGAATTAAATTGATTAGGGGAGGCTGACAGGATGGAGACAACTGTTTGGGGACTGTATTTTCTTTATTGATTTCAGATTAGTTAATCCAGCATCAAATACATAGTCTTGCTAAGAGCTTTGCTGAGCTGGTCTTGCCTTCTGCACCAGTTGAACTGGTTGGGGAAATGTTTTACCGGGAACCATGTGATATGACGCAGCTTGAAGAGTTGAATCTATTCGCTGCCTCCGGCCACCCCAAGATGGGTCCGAACTGAAGTGTACACATCATCCAAGCTGCTTGTGGTGTCATGGGCTGAATGCCTGGTCAGGGATCCCAAGAGGACAGGCTAGTGACAACTAACTTGAGTTGACAATTGGCATATGTGGCCTTGACATGTCTAAGATGAAATTTGTGAGGTTTCAGTTGCACTGATCTGATTGTTGAATAAATTTGGAGGTTCAAGGCTCACTTTCCCTTTTTGACCTAGAAGAGAAGGAATCCCAGTATCTCTTCATCTATAAAAGGAAGCCCTTTTCAAATATATATTGTCAGCTTTTCAATTCTGACTGCTGTTCACTTCATTTAATTTTCCAACATTCCCATAAAAAAGATAGGTTTTTCTCCATTCTTTATGTCTGTATCTTTGTCTGAGTCTTAGTGAAAGAGATATGGCCTTCCTGTGAGCACTGGAAACTAAAACTAGCCACCAAAGACAGAAGAGGTGGGGAGGGTGGAGCTGAGATCTGGCTGAACTTCCCACAAAATATCCCACAGCCTGGGTCTGGGCAGCCTCCTGGTTCTCAGTTTGCTTCGCAGGTGGCTGCAGCTCTAGCCATGTCCTTGGGTGTCCTTGGAGTACCATTTGGATGGTGAGTCAGGATGCTTGGCAGGCCTGTACCCATCTGTGCTTCAGTCCTAGGGGATTGTTGCAACGGGGCCTCTTGTCAAGGGAGGAACAGCCAGTCCCCAGGTCTCGGTGTCACTTTAGGAAGAAAGGGGTCATCAGATGTTTGTATAAGTGCATTATCTGCTGAAGAAAACTTCTGTGTTGGCTAATTCCTTCAGAACATATTTTTTGCTTGTCCTTTTCTGAGCTACTGTTGGTTCAGTTGATATGGATTGAGGCCCGAGACTGGATCTTTCCCAGTAGGCTGCGGGCTGCATTGTTGTCCCTTCTCTAGCCAGTATCACAACCACAGCCGTGTCCAGCTCCCCAGAGATAGCTCCTAAGAATTTCTTGAGTGATTATGTTCCAACGACAACCAGAAGAGGTCACCAGTGCAATTCTGTGCTGTCACCCTGGGTTGTGGGTTCAAGTGAACTGTGCCCAAAGGCTTATTCATTCGAATACTTGTTCCCCCAAATGGAAGACTATTTCAGAAGGTTGTGGAACCTCGAGGAGGCAGAGCCTCACTGGAGGAAGTGGAGGTTAGTATCTGAGCTTCATTTCCTGCAGGCTCTCTGCTTCCTGGCTCCAATGCAATGTGACCACATCCCTGCCTGCCCTCTATGGCAGACTGTATCCCTTCTTAGACTGCAAGCCCCAAATACCCTGTCTTCTTTAATTTGCTTCTGTTGGGTGTTTGGTTACAACAATGTGAGAAGTAATTAAGATAAACGACCACTGTTGGTGACAGACGCATGATGACCCTGGTACCTTTCATGTGCCCCCTGTGTTCCAGTCTCACCTATAGTGCCATGTTCCCGAATAGAAGTGGAGATCGTGTTGTTTGAATTTTACCAATCAGCAGATTTATATTCTTCCACTTGCTCAGGCTAGATCTCTAGATATCACTGGAAGTGACTTCTGCTTTGTTGGTATTCAGCTCTGTGGTTGCATTTTGCTCTCGGGTTCATAAGTACCTGGGTCTGCGGTTTCTTTCCTTGCAGTGCTGTATGTAGTCAGAACGATGATGTCATAAAATGCTGTATGTAGTCAGAACGATGATGTCATAAAATGGGTTGGGAGGTGCTTCGTGAAGAAGTGGTCTGAAGTGGTGTGATTTCCCTCCTAAATGAGTGCTTGGCAGATTCATGAGGTAGGGCATGAAAACGCAGAGCTTTACCTGCGGAGAGAATTGGACTACAGATTAAATTTCTTTCATAAAGATTTGATTATTGAGACTACTTCTGTTGAACAAGTTTTGGTTGCTCGTATCTATCAAAGTATTGATCCTTCTCACCTTAGGTTTCAGAATTACTAGCATGTACTTGATAGACCGGTACTGGTAGTGGGAAGGAGGTACAGTGGTATCTTGATATTGGCAATGTCACTCTTGATATTAGTAATTTGTGTTTTTATCGATTTTTTTTAAGAATTTCGCTAACTTTCATTGATTTGCTCTATTGTTTTTCAAACTGTTCAATTTCAGATCGTCGATTTTTGTCATGATCTTTAGTATCGCCTACTGCTTGCTTCGGATTCAATTTACTCTTTGTTTTGTTTTCCTAAGGTAGGAGTTTGTATCAGATTCACCTGTTCTCTCTCTCTCTCTCTCTCTCTCTCTCTCTCTCTCTCTCTCTCTCTCTCTCTCTCTCTGTCTTTCAGTGCTAGGAAGTGAACCCAGGGATTCAGAGACTTTTGCATGCCAGGCACAAACTCAGCTACTATTCCCTTTCTCCAGACAGAGATTTTTGTTTTTACGTAAATATCATTGTTTTAATTTGTTTTAAAGTGCTGGTTCCCTCTTGTACCGTACACCTTGACTGACTGGTTTCTATTACCATTCTGTTGCTCATCCATGTTGTCCAGTTCCACAGCAGGGGGACCCTCTATTCAAAACCAAGGGACTAAAGAGAACAAATATCTAATGAGTTTCCCCAAGTTCAGTACTGATTGTTTTGACTTTCCAACTTAATCTGAACATTAATTTCTACTTTCAGAATTCCTTGATAGTCATTTGTGATGCGTTAAACCATTTATCTCTGTGATTAGTAGAACTCTCATTCCATCATGGTTAGAAGTGGAAATCCTATTCTGTGTGAGAGTTTATCAGATGACTAGTAAAACTATGTATTGAAAGATACTCATCTTATTACAAAAGGATCCTTGATGCTCTTGAATAACTCCCACCCATTAATACCACCTGGGAAGAGGGACAGGAAGAAAGACTTACAATATGTCCTCTGTTCCTAAAATAGAGTAACAGCCACTCACACTTCCAAAAGGAATAAAGATTTCTGGGTCACTCTCAGAATAGAAGAATGGACTCTCTTCTGTGGAGATTGGGATAGGAAAGGGGAATCCTGAGCAGACACCATCTGTAGCAAACACTCTTCTCATTGCTGTGACTTTGTAGCCCATAGAAGCAGCTTAGTGGAGGAAGAGCGTATCTTGGCTCCAGGTTTCAGAGGGTTCAAGTGCTAGCTTGACCCCACGCACTTGGTAAGGAAATCATGACAAATAAGAGGCATGTGGCAGAAGCTGTTCTCCAGAGTTGGATGAATAGAAAGAGATGAGAGGAAGGAGCCAGGCCATGGTGTATCTCCAAGGACATGTTCTCAGTGATTTGCCTCCTCTTTAGTTACCGGCCAACAATACTAGCATGTTACAAATCAGTCAATGGATTAATCCATTGATTACTTCAGAACTTTGTCATCTAATGGTCTCTGGAAATATCATCATAGACACACCCAGAAGCATGCTACACTGTCACCACGGACACATCTTTATCCAGTCACCCTGACAATAAAGACTTGTTCACTACACTATTTATCTGCGGACACTTATGTCTAATTGAGATATTGTCTTTGGTTTTTTTTTTTTAATGTCTTTTTTTCTTTTTCTTTCTCTTTAAGTCTAGATCGCTAATTGTTTAGGCAATGGTCTCAAAATTTTTAGTTGACTATCTCTATAATTTAAAGAATATCAATAAAATGATTTCCAGTGATACTCTGCTATACTCACAGGTTGGTCCCCAGTCCAAACATCATCACAGAGGCTTTCTTGGGCAGATGATGGGGGCAAATGCAGAGACCACAGCCAAAGGTTAGGTAGAGAGAGAGAGCCCAGTTGGAGATCTCTACCAGGTCCCTCTCTTTGGAGTTCGGGGAAGCCCAAGGAAGAAGGGAGGAAGAATTATAGGATCCAGAGGGCTCTAGGACATGAAGAGAACATGGCCCATGGAATCAACTACGCAGCGCTCATAGAGACTTACAGAGACTGAAGCAGCAATCATGGAGTCTGTATGCATATATGTTATGGTTGTTAGTTTGGTATTTTTTGTGGAACTCCTAATATTGGGAGTCTCCGACTCTTTTGCCAGCTCTTGGAACCCTTTTTCTCCTGGGATGTCTTATCCAGCCATGATATGAGGATTTGTGCCTGGTCTTATTGCAACTTGTTTTGCTATGTTCATTGGATATCCCTGGAAAGCTTCTCTCTCTCTCTCTCTCTCTCTCTCTCTCTCTCTCTCTCTTTTTTTTTTTGGAGGGAAATGGAGGAAGAGTAGATATGGGGATGATGGAAGAGGGGGGCTGAAAGGAGTATAGGGAGGGGAAACTGTCATTGAGATGTATGAGAAAAAAATTTAAAAACAATAATTTTAAACCCTTACCTCATACACATATATACAAATTATATAATTTATACCAATTTTTACAATGTTTACTGGATATGTCACATAATTATCTAAATTAATAACTCAAGTAAATATGAATAAAGCTTGAGTCTTTTCTTTCACTTAAAATATAAATGTCAGTGTAAGTTCTGAGACTCTCGTCACATGACTTTGGTGTCTTGGTCACTTTGGGTTGCATTTCCTTATGTTTGGGGAGCATTCACATCAGTCTCCTCCCTTGGAACCAAATGACTATTAGCACCGTCTTGTCTGCTGAGTCCTCAGTAAGTACCAGTTCCTGTTTCACAGATGAACACTAAGCATGGCATGAGATGAAGACACTTTAGGAAGTTACTGGTGCCCATGTGCTCATAGGAGATAACAGGAGAGCTCAGACTTCAACCTCTAGTCATTTGATTCTTTTACCTAAGTTCTCCTGAATTATGTTTTTTGATAGCTTATCGGTATCCCATGAATAGAGAAGCAGGGTATGCTGGATGCCTGGAGACAAAGGGGTGGTAGTCATCACAGGCAGCGGAAACTTCTTCAAACTCATGTCTCAGCACAAGTAGGACATCCTCTCTTCTCTTCCTCTCCCGGAAGTCAGCTTCTCCACCCTTCTGTCTATTGTGGCAGTAGAAAGACCAGTGGGCTCTGTCTCCATGGATATTGCCTCTTTCTTTCCTTTTCACCCCTGCCTTTACCTATCAGCTCTCACCAGCCTCCTAAGCTGTTCCTTGCAGCCCACTAATGAAATTCCCGTTTCTTTCTTAATTGTATTTTAGCATGGTTCATGCTTTGATACCAACCTTAAATCAAATTCCGTGCGGGAAGGCTATCGCAGGGTGACACGCTCCCTTCTGCATGTCTCATTTCTGAAACATTTATTCAGGACTTTCTGCATGATTTGAATGGCTGCCTTTGAGTGCTGCAACGACTTAATACACTACAACTAAAGGATTTTAATTTCCTCTCCTGGTCTCCCTACTTTGGTTTCTGCCTGAGTTTCTCTCTTATTATGAACACACCATCAGGAAAGGGTGGTGGGCCCCACTTGGATCTGTATCCTGGAGATGGCCTATGGTGGCTCTTGAACCAGAAACAGATCATACCGGGAACCTTCAGACCTTGTTCCATATGGCTTCCCAGATTTGGGCACTTTGTCTCCTCATTATGGCATGTGGTCTCTCCCAAAGGGTTATGGGTAAATATAAATGGAAAGAACAGTTCATAAGAGGAGAAAACATTGAAAATGAAAATCTTATTGGTTTCCCTATCAAGCGACCTGTATCTGGGATAGTTTATGATACTTTTTTTGTTGTTCAGCAGCTGAGAATTATGCTAAAAGTCTCATGGACCCTAGACATGAAATCACTCATGAACAGGTTGGAATCTATGTAAGAAATACAGAATTATGGACAGAGCCTCACCTGTGGGCTTCTGCAAATAGATATCACTTGGAAGATGCCCATAACAAGACACTAAAGATAATTTTCCTTTAGTTCCCAAATTAGCAAGTCAGACTCAAAGACGACAACCCGGGGAATAATTTGAGTACATTCTGAAAAGAATCAAAACCAATTAGAACCAGACACCTATTAAGGCTTAGTTAGAAGCAAACTGTCCTTGCCAAAGTGATCCAGTGTCTCTCTTCCTGGCAGCTTGAACTTCGTTCCATGGGAACAGCAAACATTTTCCAATCACGTGTTCTGCTCATCGAATCCCCATTTCCGTGTCTTTGTTGACATCTCAGACAAAGCCCGTCATGTGTCAATCATCTTAGTTCTTGAGACACACAGGCCTGCTCCGTGGAAGAGACCTAATAGCTAATACCCTCTCTTGCTTCTTCACAGCTCAGGATAAGTCAGTTCCTCCAGTGTGCTGTCAGAACACCATTTTGGCTACTTCTCCTCTGACTCACACAGACTGTTCCCTAAAGCCTTCTGTATAACAGCCTTTGAATATAGTCCTTTGAGGATGCAGGCTTTGAGAGTGTGTGTGTGTGGGGGGGTGTGCTTTCCATTCTTTGTCCTCCCAACATGAAATACTACCTCTGATTTGATCATTTCTGGAAAATGGACTTTCTGGCCCATAGAACTGCTTTCTTCCTCTAGCTCAATCCTCTTGGTATAGGCAACAGCAAGATATCTTACATCATGATCCTTCTGATGCCTCTGCTTAGCTTGAAGAAAACTCATGTGCATCCCTTGATTCAACATACGTAAATCACTAGATGCAACCCATAACATAAATGGTCTCAAGGATAGAATCACATCATAGTCTTAACAGATGTAAAGAAGACTTTTGACAAAATCAAACGTCCCTCTGGGGATTCTGTTTTCTCTAAGGGTGTGACCTCTGGAAGGCCGATCATGCTCCAGTGGATGACCACATCCCTGTACATGTATGGGCAGCACTAGTTGGATTTGGTTAGCTATTAAAAGAGAAAGCACAAAGTTGGAAATAGGGGGAGGTGGAGCCTGGATCTGGAAGGAGAGGAGAAGTAGGGGATGAATATGATCAAAATGCATTATCTAAAAATTTCAAAGAATCAGTAGGAATAATTTATTTTTAAAAGTCCCAGGAAGACTAGGAATAGAGGAGACATATCTCAACTCAATAGAGATTAGATGTGACAAACCTATATCATGCCAAATGCAGAAAGACCCAAAGTATTTTCAGCAAGGTCAGAAACAAGATAAGGAGGCCCGCTGTCTCTACTCATGTTTATACAGTACCTGGGGCTAAAGCAACAAGACAAGAGAAGGGAATAAAAGGGATACCAAGACGTTAAAGCATCCTCATTTTCAAATGGCATGATTCTGTACACAAGGAAGCATGAAGACTACTGCAGGAAAAGGGGAACAAGAATACCCTTGGGAGGGGATAGGGAGGCAAAGTTTAGAACAGAGGCAGAAGGAACGCCCATTGAGAGCCTGCCTCACATGTGGCCCTTACATATACAGCCACCAAACTAGAAAAGATGGATGAAGCTAAGAAGTAGATCTCTCCTGAGAGACACAGCCAGAATACAGCAAATACATAGGCGAATGCCAGCAGCAATCCACTGAACTGAGAACGGGACCCCCGTTGAAGGAATCAGAGAAAGGACTGAAAGAGCTGAAGTGGCTTGAGACACCATATGAACAACAATGCCAACCAACCAGAGTTTTCAGGGTCTAAGCCACTACCCAAAGACTATACATGGACTGACCCTGGGCTCCAACCTTATAGGTAGCAATGAATATCCTAGTAAGAGCACCGGTGGAAGGGGAAGCCCTTGGTCCTACTAAGACTGAACCTCCAGAGAACAGGATTCTTGCAGGGAGGGCAGTAATGGGGGGAAGATGGGGAGGGGAACACCTATAGGGAAGAGGAGGAGTTGGGGCTAGGGGGGATGTTGGTCTGGAAACTGGGAAAGGGAATAACATTTGAAGTGCAAATAAGAAATACCCAATTTAATAAAGATGGGGGGGAAGACTACTGAGGGAAAACCCTGGAGTTGATAAACACTTTCAGCAAAGAAGCAAGTTACAGGATTGACATACCAAAATCAATAGCATCCTATAGACCAATGCCAAATATACTAAGAAAGAAAACATAGAAATAATTCTATTCAAAATAAACTTGAAAAAATAAAAGATACCTTGAAATTAACCTGAGGAAGTAAAATAACTTTACAATAAAACTTTAAAACACTGAAGAAAGAAATTGAATATGACTTTAGAACACAGAAAGGTCTTAAATGCTTATGGATTTGGTAGGATTAAATACTATGAAAGTGGCCACCCTATCAAAAGCAATCTACAAATTCAACACAATCCCAATCAAAATAAGAACTCAATTCTTCACAGAAATAGAAAAAAAATCTTAAGAATTCATGTATAAGCACAAAAGATCTTGGATGGCCAAATCAATGCTGAACAATGAGAACACTGCGTAAATATCACAATACCTGATTTTAAGCTATTGTAGAGACATGACTGTAAGAAAAAAATTACAGTACAGGCACAAAGATGAGACACAGATCAATGGAATGAAATAGAGAACTCCAACATAAGACTATGTAAATCATAGCCACCTGATTTTTGATAAAGCTTAAAATACGCATTAGAAAGAAGATAGCCTTTCTGACAAATAGTATTGGGAAGACTGAAAGTGTGCACTTAGAAAAATGAAACTTGATTCTTGTTTCTCACTCTGCCCAATAATCAATTACAAATGGATCAAAGACGTCAGTGTAAAAGCAAATCATCCTAAACTGCTATAGGTAAAGGAGAGAGTAAGATAAAGATATAGAGATAGGCTAGGGCTTCTCACAGGATGCTAGCCACTAAGGAAATAAGAACAACAGTCAAAGGAGAGCTCATGAAATTAAAAGTCTCTTAAGAAAGTGGAGGAACAGCCTGGAGAATGGGAGACCATCTTTACTCACCGTGCTTCTGGCAAATGATTAGTATTTAGAATATATGAAGAACTTTAAAAACTAAATGTCAAGAAAACAAACAACTTCACTAAAAATGGAGCACGGAACCGAACAGAGAGTTCTTAAACAAATGACTAATAAGCACTTTAAAAGGGTTTAAAATATATAGCCATTGGGTAATTGCAAAATAAAATTACTTTGAGACCTCATCTTTCTCAAATAAGAATGGCTATTAACAAAAAAGTGGCTATGAATGCTAGCAGGCATGCGTGGGAAAGGCACACGCACAGTCACTCTTGGTGGGAGTGCAGACTGCTGCAACCATTGTGGAAATCAATGTGGAAATCCTCAAATAGCTAAGATGATACAGATATACAATTCCTGAGCATATACTCCAAAAATCCCATGCCCTCCTAAACAGGGACCTGCCCTGTTCATGTGGCTATTCACACGGAAGTCACATTCGCATGCTACTCACAATCGCAAAGAAATGGAGCCAGCCAAATGCCCATCGGAGGATCAATGGATGATGAAAATGTGGTACATAGCCACAATGTCCTATTCAATGGTAAAGAAGGATAAAATTGTGGAATCTGCAGGAAGATGGATGGATCTGGAAAATACTATACTGAGTGAGGTAACTTAGACATAGAAAAGTCGTGTGTTCTCCTTATATGCAGATCCCTAATATGAAGTTTTAGAGTAGGGTATTTAATTATGAGCACTGCTAATTGCCAGGAACTTAGAAAAAGGCTATTAGAGGATAATGGTGGAAAGGGGAGAAGCCTGAAGGGACAGGGGACAGTAGGGCATATTGGCAGGACATCCTGGGAAGAAGAGCTTTTCAGTGAAAGAGGAAGGAGAAAGGAGAGGGTAAAATGACTAAAATACATTCTATAAATGAACAAAACTACCAAAAGTTTATTAAAACATCTTCATGCCTGTTGACACGGATGTTAGTTGTGTGGGCCTCCCCTTGACCTCACCCTACCAGCTTTCTTTCAGATAGTCTCAGAGACAAAATAAATCTGCTCTCTGGGTGATATCCAATCTAAAGATGAGAACACTTCAATCCTCATAGGTACCAACAGCTCAACTATTGATTTCCTTGGGGGTTTTCTTAGTTTGGAGGAGGCCTACAAGCTGACGTCAATGATTTCCACAGTCTCTCTCTACAGTCCTCCAGGTTTTAAATTGGCTACGAACAGGTGCTCAATGGTTGGCATTTACAAGACAAGGTTGGCCTTGTTGTAATTAGACTGGGTGTCTGCCATTACTGGAGACCATGTTTGCAATGTACCCTTTCTGCCTACAGCCTTGAGATCTGGTTATCAGTTCTTTGAGCAGCAGGTAAGGTCCTAGTTACAACTGAGTTGCTACCCTCAGTTTATACAACCACTGGCCCCCAATTTAGAAGACAGGAGTTGTATGTGTGTGTGGGGGGCACTTGTGGGTCGAATGAATGAGTCTTGAGGGGTGACCCGGTTGCCAAATCAGCAGGCAAAACAGTGGGACTTCTTTTCTAAGCCTTCCTGGAATGGCCTTATGACTCAGGTGACAAGTGAAGCCTGACCTTTTTGCTGAACTACATTCTCTGGCTTTGCTTCGCTTTGCCAGCCCTCACCTGAGTTCAGAGCCACAGCGGGATGCCTGGGAGGGATGCTATACACAGGCATTCTGAGAAACCTGCTCCCTTTTTATTTCAGATTCTGTTTGTACCTTCTAAGGGTAGCAACCTGGAGGTACTGTCCACCCTCTCTCTCGTTCTCTCTCTTTTTTTTTTTCTAGAAAACTTTGAAATGAAAATTGTGGCTGTACTTATAAATGTGACCAGTAACATGCATATACATTATATATACATGCACACACACATATATAATTTTTTAGTGTTCAGAGTTAGCGTGCTTTACATATGTAAATGTACTCAGTCCTGAGCAACCCCTCCAGAGGATAGATGCTATTTTACTCCTATTCTGTAGACGAGAAAATGCAACTTTTGATCAGATTTTTACAGCAGAAAAGCAGAGAATCTAGGGTTGGAATGCAAGCAGTGAAACCCCACCACATTACCCAGATCTAGCAGGTCCTGTGCTCTGGCATTGTGTTATACTCCTGTCTCAGAAGCAGTTGACTTTGTTCTAGACCTAACGTGTCTACAAGGAGTCAACTTGGCCTGAACATCTAAAGAAAATCCTGGTATGTATAGATTGGAACTTAGAGATAAGGAGAGAGAAGTCTCTTTCACTTTATAATCATAAGATTCCTTATAATAGACTCTTTTCTTTCGAGTGTCCTAAAGATATGGTTTGATTTTCCACAATCTAACGTGCCTGTGGCTTTTTAAAGAAAGTGTATTGTATCAGTGACTTTCCTTATTGCTCTTACAAAATACCCAGCAAGCACAAGTTCAACATGGAAGGGTTTATTTTGGACCACAGTCCATTATGGTAGCAGGGATGGGGGTCATGGCAGAAGGAACTCGGGTGGCTGGTCACATTGTGTCCCCAGTTAGGATGCAGAGCAAGATGAATGATGTCTCTCACCCACCTTCCTTCTTTTTATATAGTCTATTATCTCAGCTTACTTGGCTGAGCCCATTATGACAGCCATATTTAGTGAAGGTCTTCACACCTTAACTGACCCATTCTACAAACTTTCTCATACTTGGGCCCCAAGGTTTGTCTTCAAGGAGACTCTCAATCTTGTCAAGTTGTCAATCACTACTAACCATCATAGGTATTGTAGGTTCTCTGTCTCCATGAAATGAGGGAACTTTAGAGTGACGTCTGAAAACAGGTTGCTGTAGGAACCAGAAAGGGAGTTAAATTAAAAATAACCCAGGCCTCATTAGTACTGAATAGATTTAAGGATTTTTTTCAACAATAAAGGGAGACAGAAGGAAACCTTAAATGTGCTGGGTTTTGTTTGTTTATTAATTTGTTCAGCAAAACCAATTCTGGAGTCTTCGGTTGTTTGGTTCTTTTAAAACCCAGTTGTTTTTCTAATATTCCCTGTCAGTAGGGCTGGACTTTCATGAGGTGATCTACACAGGTCACTGAACCTCACCCTCCAGGTCCTCCCTCAGGTCTTTCCCCATGGCTTAGGGACGGGATTTAGAGATCTGAGCCCTACGTGATTAGAAATCTGAGAGACAGGCTTGTCAGTTGTGGTTTTGGAACCCTGGCATGGAGAAGCCATTTGCTGAAGGGGAACATATTTAGTCAAAACTCCATAATATGAAAAAAATTAGGGTGAAATAGACATGCAAGTACATTTTTAAGACAAGGACCCAGGGTCACAGTGGGAGGTGGGGCAGATTGAAGGGAGAACTGGAGAGTTTTCTAGTAAGCCATCTTAAGCATCACTGTTGCTTGCCTGGGGAGCACCGTTGCTTGCCTGGGGAGCACCACTGCTTGCCTGGGGAGTATCATTTCTTTCCAAGAAGAAGCATGGCAAGTAGCTCTGCATGTCGGATTGACCTGTGACGGACGCAGAATCACACACACTGGACTCTTAGACTTGAGCTTGCCCTGCCACTTACTGGCTTTACAGTCACTAACAAACTTCCTATTGGTTCTTATTTACAAACTGTAAATAACCCTTCGGGAGGATTTAATATGCCCATGTCCGTAAAATGTTCACAGCTGCACACAGAATTATAAAAACACTATACAAACAAGTAGCTGTTAGTGTAGTCATCAAAAATTAGCGAGCTTTCCATTGAAAATCTCTAACACCAGCAAGGACCCTCACCAGTTTAATGTTTTGGAATGATCCTTCCAATATCAAAAGTGCTGATGGTCCTGTTCCAGCCCATCTCTAAGAGTTGGGACTTTGTGTTGGTGCTGCTCCTTTTTGAGGCTTCAACGTGAAGACAAACTCTTCCTGGATAGAGTCCGTTGCTCAGGACTTTGGCACCCTCTAGTGCACGATGTGTGCTGATGCCTTCCGGCTCCCACACTACCAGTCATGCTTCTGGGAAACCCTACAGCTCTGGCTACGTGAAGTGTCTTTCAAACAATTACCTGGGCTCCATGTATCTTGAACATCCCTAACTTGGCCAGCAGCAGCAATGGCAGACACCCATGGCTGCGTCTGATATGTAAAGGGAAATGCCATGGTCACATATCAGTATGTGACAAGTATGCCAACTGTCAGATCTCTAGGAAAATGTTGTGATAAAAAGGTCCATACAGAGTTCAGACAAAGAGGTTCATGCATTTAACACAGGGGACATCCGTGAAGAGCGCCGTGGCCCCTCAGCCTGTGCCTTTGAAGAGTAGATGCTAAAATGCGCCGTTTACCGTCAATTCCAAGATGCAAGATCTTTATTCACTGTCTATCCTTCTGGAATGGAATCCTTCTTACGAATGACATTATGCTTTGTAACTTGATTTGGGGGTAATATTAGATTTCTTTAATGGTATATAATAATATTTAAATTCATTTTATAATTTCTGGCATATTGATAATTATAATAACGATGTCTGGTACTATAAATCAGTTTTTTGCCCGAATCCTTTAAGCCGGCCAGTTTGTTTCTAAATGCTGTGAGGTTTATTTTCTAAGCAAAAGCCAGGGGTGGCAGTCGGCATCCATATCCCCAATGCTGGGGAGACGAGGAAGAAGAGATAGGCAAATCCCTGGAGCTCATTGGATGGCCAGTCTACCAATCAGTAAACTCCCAGTTCAATGAGAGACTTTGCCTCAAAGACAAAATGAAGAGGAGCAGGGGAGGTGACTCAGTGGGCAAAGGCACTTGCCACTTGCCACCAAGACTGATGGTCTGGGTTTGATCCCTAGGACTCACATGGCAGGAGAGAACTAACTCTCGAAAGTTGTCCTCTGACTCCCTCCCACAGCAAACAAACAAAGGAGCAAGCAGATGAAATGAGCTGGAGAATTGATAGAGGAAGACACTTGATGTCTGCCTCTGTCCCCACACAGCCATACATAGACTCTAGATATCTGCCTCTGTTCCCCACATAGACAAAAGCACTTGCTACACTTGTGCACTGCCCCATATACTCAATCTTTAAACAATAAATGAATTATTACAAATTAATAAGGAATAAAAGAGTCAACTCAATGGTCAGTTTTGTAGAAAAACAAACAAACTCCTGGCCAGACCATAGCCCCGGGAAGGACTGAGACGGGAGAAGCCAATGACCCGGGTGCAGGGTAACTGTGCTTCTCTCTGGTGTAAAGCTGTATCGTCGTTTTGGAAATCCAATGGCCTCTGCTTAGGCTTTGTGACTCCCCAAAGACCCAACAGCGTCATCTTCATCAGGCATATGCCAGAAGTACATGGTTCTTCATTAACGTTTAAGAATAGTCACACAAGCTTCATGTACAAGAGAGAAAAAATTGCAATTGGCCTAATGTCCAGCATTATCTGAATGAATACATGCACTTTTATAGTCACACAACAAACCCAGCAATGGAATTAACCAACAACCACATGAAATAAAGACGATCTTAAGCTTGGCAATGAAAGAAGTCAGACACAGAATGGCATAGACATTAATTTTGGGGGGCACATTATCTAGCAAGACTAATCTATGCTATTAAAACTGAGAAGGTGGTCAACCCTGGAGCAAAATGTTTGCCTTGGGTGCTGGTCATGTGACATATTTTTAAATCTACACATTGGTTGCATAGATAGTATAATTTTATTAAAATCTACTGATTGCTAGGTATACCACTCAGTTGTTAGAGCACCTGGCTAGCCCATGTGAGGCTCAGTCACCAGTGTTAAGGGAATGGAGTTGGGATTTAGGAAGCTCAGATATCATAGCAGCACTGTAGGGGTTAAATTATATTAAGAATCCTCATTAGAAGATGAGGGTGAAGAGGCTTAAGAAGTGTGCATATGTGCACACGTGTGTCTAAGTATGTGTAGGATGGGGAGGGATCATATGAGGGGAAAGCGATAGCTGAGCAGTAACCCTTCGGCTTGTCACCTAGCTAGATTTTGCTGTCCTTCCTTAACCCCCTTGGGTTTCTCGGGTCCCTGGAGTACCACTCAAAGGGCTTACTCTGGTTGCTGTCATTGACATATGCAAATAGGAAAAAGCTTTCCCTCAGCCTCCGAAATGTGTTAACAACTCTGGCTTGTGCATAGCAGTTTATTTTTATCAATATCTGAAGCTTGTTGCTTTAGATGCTGATGGCAGCGCATTACAGCCTGAGCTCTTTTCTAGCCTCTGGTATAAGTGGGGAAAGGGGAGGAACCCAAGGACAAAGTCTCCCAGGGATGACTGGCACTGAGGAAGAATCTGCATCCAGGAAGCCCACGTGTGCCATCCATAGCGATTGACTGGTTACTACTCTCCTTCCATGAGAATCCTATGTTTCTCTAACTCTCATTTCTACATTTATAAAATAGTGTTTCCAGGACAGCAGTTATCTATGGCTAAAAAGCTGAGCTTCCAGTCTTTGAGAACAGAACCTCTGGGCTCTCTGTAGGAACTTTAAATCAGCACAGAGTCGCAGACATTTTGTGCTCCCATAGCTGACCTGGGCATCTCCACACTATGTTTACATTGTCATCACAGAAAAATCCAATGTGTGTCACTATTCATTTCTATAAAGTGTATTTCAGTTCATTTTTTTTCAACTTAAAGGGAGTAAGAGATAATTTACTCCTGAACCATTTTGAACAACTGTGGCCTAGGATACACAGATTTAGGTTACCCCAAATTCCATGTTCCAACATAAGAATGGTTTTATGAAATGTTATAGTGTCTCAGAACAAAGAATGTCATGAGTCAAGGCAAGTTTCAAAGCCATTGGTGAGTAGACACAAAGGCAATTACACTGAGATGGGAGGGAGCTTTTCTGTAGGTCCAAGATACTATCTGACAACAGTCTTGGTTTATGGGTTGGTAGAAGTAGTGGTCAGCTGAGTTAATAGATTCCAATACTTTTGTTTGTTTGTTTAATCTATTAGTCACACGGTATTTTATTTATTTATTTATTTTTTACTCATTCACTTTACATTTCTCCTTCTTCTTTACATAATGTTATTATTGATTATTTGGGAATTTTACATCAGGAACTCCAATCACACCCACTTCCCAGTCTTTTTAAATAGATGATTTCCTTCCTTTGGATCCCAAATTCTACAGGCAACTATTTCCACGTGGGTTCTGCAACAAAGTAAGCCAGTGGCAGCTCCATGTGCTTGGAGTTTTATCAGAGCAGCCATCTATTTCCTCAGGTACTTTTAAGAAAATTAATACAATAGAGCACATTCCTGACAAAGAGCCCATGATCCCACTACTATTGATAATAATTACTATTGATAATAATAACCACTATTGATAATTAAATGCATGTGACTTGAGGAAAATATCACATAGGAACTACTGTAATGTTCACATTCCTTCTGAGAGCTCATACTACTTGCTGTAGGTAATTCTCTTTGTCAGCTGGACTAGGTGCCCACCTCTGGGTTTATCTCTAAGTGTGTTTCCTGAAAGGTTAGTCCGAGGCTGGGAGAGCTACCTTGAATGTGGGTGGTGGTATCCTATGGGCTGGGTCTCCAGGCTATGTGGGAAAACTCTGCTAATTAAAGTCGGAGTTCACCATTGACCTGATAGCCTTCTGGGACTCTGCACAATATGAAGGGCTCCCTTCATTAGCAGGGTGTCTCCTTCTCCGACTTTGTCTGGGGAATTCAAACCCCTCTACCTGAGCAATGTTACCACATAGCCTTAGTTAGATTACAGGATCAACTTTTTTTCTCCTGGTAATAACCTGTTCAGTTAGCACCTGAGATTCCTAAAATGCTTCCCCATGCTAATGAGGCATTTCCGGTACCCTAAGCCTTCAGTCAATGACCTTTGCCCATCCTGGATATTCCTACCCCCCCCCCGTGACCCCAAATTACATAAACCTTGAATCACCTGGAGGAAAGTTGCACTGACTCGCCACAGCTGGTCCAGGTGTGATTACTCACTTCTGTACTCACAGGACTTCTGAATCACCCATTAGCCTTCTCTGCTCACATTGCCCTAGTGGACCTTATTGGCCGAACATCGCTGAGGGCAGGGAGAGTCACAGGCTGCATAAAAAGGAGAAACAGAGTACCATCCTACCCCTTGCTCTTTCCCGTTCTGCACAGATGTGAGAAATCTTAACTATACTGCTGCTACTGTGAACTCTACCAGATCTTCCCTACCATAAAATATTCTATCCTTGTGAACCAGAAGTCAAGACAAACCCTTCCTTCCTTAGCTCATATTTGTCAGATGCGTTGTAACCGTAATGAAAAAGTAACCAGTGTGCCTGCCTCTCAGCGTGTACCCGGTCTCACCAGTGAATTTCTATAGCAGTGCGTAATGCCTCTTGAGTTTTAATTGTATGCCTGGGAGATATAGGGATTTTTGATGACATTAATTCAATACCGGAAAGGTATTTTGTCATTCCAGTATGTTGTGAAACCAGTATTGGAAACAGAATCCTTTACTATAACTTTGACTAACCATAAACATGTACAACAGGGGCAAACACATTGACTTAGGCAACAGGTCACGTGATCTGTGCAGATGAGCTTCATCCGTCCTTGTTTTAAAAAAGTGGAAAAATCTGTCCCTGATATATTTTGGAATCTCGCCAGGCTTGAAGTCTTCCCACCAAGTTTTAGCTGCATCCTGTTTACTTCTATTTCACCATCTCTTAGGGAAAGAGGTATCAGAGTTAAGAGAAAGAAGAATAGAAATTCTAATATGAATTTTCTATTTCTAATGAGGGTCATTCATCATTAAAGCTAGAAATTTGATTCTAAACATCATAGAGGCAGAGGAAATGGAAAAAGGGAAGATTCTTTTTAGGTTTTTAATTTCGCTTCAAGAGCAGAGACTTGATGACCTCATACTAATGAGAACTCAGGAACACACAGTCCCAGAACCACAGGCTTTGTCTGTCAGTCCAAACTCCATTAGCACAACTCTCCTGCTTCCCACAACTAGAGAGGTTCACCCAAAATGACAGCATTTGGAAATTTCAGGGCCATGAATTCCTATGTTCAGGATGCTGTGTGCTGTTGTGATGTAACATTTATTTTAATGGCCCCAGAAATGCACGGAGCAATTGTGCAGCAAATTAACACCATCTTCCTGTCCGCCTCAAACTGTAAGAGGCAATTTGAATCACATTTGGCGGTCGTAATTATTTTGTAATCCGATTTGCAGAAGTGGAGCGATTATTGAGTATATAGACGACGTAAATCTTAAAAAGAAGCTCCACACAGCCACTTGGTCACTAAACGAGGAAGGGAGGAGAAATTTGTGTCTGACCGTGGTTCTGTTATTTCTTCAGTATGTGGCAGATGGATGAGAGAGCGAGATTCTCAGGAGATAGCTCAGAGGGTAATTACCCTGCAAGTATGAGGAGCAGAGTTTGGATTTAAGACCTCGAGTAAATCCTGGTGGGCATGGACAACTGAGAGGCTCTGCCAGAGTGTGACAAATACATAGGTGGACTCTTGCAGCCAACCATTGGACTGAGAACAGGGTCCCCTTTGGAAGAGTTAGAGAAAGGATTGAAGGAGCTGAAGGGGTTTTCAACCCTATAAGAACAACAATACCAACCCACCAGAGCTCCCAGGGACTAAGCCACCATCCAGTGAGTACACATGGACAGACCCATGGCTCCAGCTGCATATGTAGCAGAGGATGGCCTTGTTGGGCACCAATGGTAGGAGAAGCCCTTGGTCCTGCCAAGGCTCAATACCCCAGTGTAGGGAAATGTCAGGGCGGGGAGGTGAGAAGGGGTGGGTGGGTAGGTGGGGGAACACCCTCATAGAAGCAGGGGGAAGCGGAATGGGATCAGGGGTTTATGGACAGGAAAGTGGAAAAGGAGATAACATTTGAAATGTAAATTTAAAAAATCCAATAAAAAAATGAAAAAGGATCCATAGAGTGGAGTTTTTGGGATATTAGCAGCCTTAAGAGACAATGACCTGCTTCTCTGGGTAGAATTCTAAAATCTGCAGACCAGTCATTGACAGAAAAGTGACTAAAGTGACAAAGACAGTAACATTCACGATGACAAAACTGGTGTCACATTTTTGTTTAAACCCCAGAAAATAAGTACCAAGATGCTTTAAAAAATCTTAAAATTGTTCATTCTTTTTCCTGATTTAATCAAGATAGGCCAAGTGTTTGCTATGAACTGAATCATGTCTCCCGGCCAATGTTACTTTGTTATGACAATTGTGTTCATCAGTGTAGTCATGCTGCTATGACAAACAGCCCCTCAGATCTCAGAGGCTTCACAAACAAAGTGATGGTCACTGCCTTGTGCAAAGGAGCTGTAGTTCCATGAAATTCTACAGAGCAACCTCCTGCAACAAGAAGTCTCTGGATCCCAAGGGGGCTGCCCTAATGGTTAACATCTCAGCGTGTGGCAGGTGTGAGAGGTGGACTAGGACTGAAAGGTTTGGTCAGCTTGCAAGGCAGCTTCCAAGGAGAGGTTGCTCTGGAATAATTTAAGTGCCCAGAAGGTCAAATAGTCCCCACTGTGGATAATAAGATAACATATCTCACTGACTTCCTGAAAGAAATGTATAACAGAACTCTGGCTGGCTGGTTCAACTCAGCTATTCAAACTCCTTTCCAAGCTGATTGATTCAACCTGGCTTCTCTCAGCTTCTGACTGAATTCTCCTGCTCGACCTCAAAACTAACTTTGTCAGTCTGTTCTAATCTTCTGGTTCCTTCTTATTCTCTGGTTCATTCTGTTTTCACCAGTATCTAGCTTGTCCTCTCTACTACCTATCTCTGTAAAACTGTTCACGTAAAAACTGCCTTTGAACTCCACAAATTGCACTGCCACCAGCTGAACGGCCTGCGAACACTAAACTCCACTGCACTTCCTCTCCACTGACTCCTGAGTGCTGGGGTTAAAGGTGTGTACCAACTCTGCCTGGAACTAAGCTTTTCTGTACCTGGAACTTGCTCTGTAGCAGGCTGACCTTGAACTCAGAAATCTGTTTGTCTCTGTCTCCTGGGATTAAGGTGTGTTTGTACTACAACCACAGTAGCCATATTGCTGGATTAAAATTCCTCTACAATGTATGTGTGTGTGCAGGCCAGTACTCATGTGTGTGAAGGTCAAAGTTTTATATCTTTGGTAACTTCCTAGATTTTTCCTCCACTTTATATATTGAGGTAGCATCTTTTGAGAAGCCCAGAGCTCACTGTTCCAGTTCCCTGGACTAACTGACTGCTTTGTGTGTTTCCTGTTTTTGCCTCCATGCTGAGTTACAGACAGTTGGCCATGCCCACCAGGATTTACTCGAGGTCTTAAATCCAAGCCCTACTCCTCATACTTGCAGGGTAATTACCCTCTGAGCCATCTCCCTGACCCCAATAATCTCACTTTTTCTCTCATCCATCTACCACATACTCATGAGAGTAAAGAAATAACAGAACCACAGTCAGACACAAATTTCTCCTCCCTTCCTCTTTTGGTGACCAAGTGACAGCTATGTCAGGCTCCTGTCAGCACGCACTTCTTGGTATCAGCAATATTGTCTGGGTTTGGTGGCTGTAGGTGTATGGGCTGGATCCCCAGGTAGGGCAGTCTATGGAAGGCCTTTCCTTCATTCTCTCCTCTAAACTTTGCCTCTGTATTTCTTCCTATGACTGTTTTTGTTCCCCCCTTCTAAGAAGGACTGAAGCATCAACACTTTGGTCATTCTTCTTGAGCTTCATGTGGTCTGTGGATTATATCTTGGGCAATTCAAGCATTTGGGCTAATATCCACTTATCAGTGAGTGCATACTACGAGTGTTTTTCTGTGATTGGGTTACCTCACTCAGGATGATATTTTCCAGTCCCATCCACTTGCCTATGAATTTCAAGAAGTCATTGTTTTTGATAGCTGAGTAGTACTCCATTGTGTAGTATGTACCACATTTTCTGTATCCATTCCTCTGTTGAAGGGCATCTGGGTTCTTTCCAGCTTCTGGCTATTACAAATAAGGCTACTATGAACATAGTGGAGCATGTTTCCTTCTTATATGTTGGAGCATCTTTTGGGTATATGCCCAGGAGTGGTATAGCTGGGTCCTCAGGTAGTTCAATGTCCAATTTTCTGAGGAACCTCTAGACTGATTTCCAGAGTGGTTGTACCAGTTTTGCAATCCCACCAACAATGGAGGAGTGTTCCTCTTTCTCCACATCCTTGCCAGCATCTGCTGTTGCTGGATTTTTTGATCTTAGCCATTCTGACTGGTGTGAGGTGGAATCTCAGGGTTGTTTTGATTTGCATTTCCCTGATGACTAAGGATGTTGAACATTTCTTTAGGTGCTTCTCAGCCATTTGGCATTCCTCAGCTGAGAATTCTTTGTTTAACTCTACTGTATTTTTTCTCTTCTTCTTTTTTCTTTTTTTCAGAGCTGGGGACCGACGGAACCCAGGCGCTCTACCACTAAGCTAAATCCCCAACCCTCTACTGTATTTTTTAATAGGGTCATTTGACTCCCTGCAGTCTAACTTCTTGAGTTCTTTGTATATTTTGGATATTAGCCCTCTATCAGATATAGGATTGGTAAAGATCTTTTCCCAATCTGTTGGTTGCCATTTTCTCCTAATGACAATATCCTTTGCCTTACAGAAGCTTTGCAGTTTTATGAGGTCCCATTTGTCAATTCTTGATCTTAGAGCATAAGCCATTGATGTTTTGTTCAGAAAAATTTCCCCAGTGCCCATGTGTTCAAGGCTTTTCTCCACTTTTTTTTCTATTAGTTTGAGTGTATCTGGTTTGATGTGGAGGTCCTTGATCCACTTGGACTTAAACTTTGTACAGGGTGATAAGCATGGATTGATATGCATTCTTCTGCATGCTGATTGACAGTTGAACCAGGACCGTTTGTTGAAAATGCTATCTCTCTTCCATTGGATGGTTTTAGTTCTATTGTCAAAGTTCAAGAGATCATAGGTGTATGGGTTCATTTCAGGGTCTTCAATTCTATTCCATTGATCTACCTGCCTGTGTCTGTACCAATACCATACAATTTTTTTTTATCACTATTGCTCTGTAATACTGCTTGAGGTCAGGGATGGTGATTACCCCGGAAGTCCTTTTATTGTTGAGGATAGTTTTCACTATCCTGGGTTTTTTGTTATTCCAGATGAATTTGCAAATTGTTTTTAAATCTATGAAGAATTGAGGTGGAATTTTGATGGAGATTGCAATGAATCTGTAGACTGCTTTTGGCAAAATGGCCATTTTTACTATATTAATCCTGCCAATCCATGAGCATGGGAGATCCTTCCATCTTCTGTGATCCTCTTCAATTTCTTTCTTCAGAGACTTGAAGTTCTTATCATACAGATCTTTCACTTGATTGGCTAGAGTCACACAGAGGTATTTTATATTATTTGTGATTACTGTGAATGGTGTCATTTCCCTAATTTCTTTCTCAGCCTGTTTATCCTTTAAATAGGATCCTTTGATTTGTTTGAGTTAATATTATACCCAGCCACTTTGCTGAAGGTGTTTATCAGGCTTAGTAGTTCTCTGGTGGAACTTTTGGGGTCACTTAAGTATACTATCATATCATCTACAAATAGTGATATTTTGACTTCTTCCTTTCCAATTTGCATTGCTTTGACTTCCTTTTGTTGTCTGACTGCTCTGGCTAGGACTTCAAGAACTATATTGAATAGGTAGGGAGAGAATGGGCACCCTTGTCTAGTCCCTGATTTTAGTGGGATTGCTTCAAGTTTCTCTCCATTTAGTTTTATGTTGTTTACTACTGGTTTGCTGTATATGGCTTTTACTATGTTTAGGTATGGGTCTTGAATTCCTGATCTTTCCAAGACTTTTAACATAAAGGGGTGTTGAATTTTGTCAAATGCTTTCTCAGCATCTAATGAGATGATCATGATCTTTTGAGTTTGTTTGTATAGTGGATTATGTTGATGGATTTCCGTAAATTGGACCATCCCTGAATCCCTGGGATGAGGCCTACTTGATCATGATGGATGCTCATTTTGATGTGTTCTCGGATTTGATTTGTGAGAATTTTATTGAGTATTTATAGGTTAGATAATCATAAGGGAAATTGGTCTGAGGTTCTCTTTCTTTGTTGGGTCTTTGTGTGGTTTAGGTATAAGAGTAATTGTGGCTTCATAGAAGGGATTGTGTACTGCTCCGTCTGTTTCTATTTTGTGGAAGAGTTTGGATAGTATTGGTATGAGGTCTTCTATGAAGGTCTGATAGAATTCTGCACTAAACCCGTCTGGACCTGGGCTTTTTTTGGTTGAGAGACTTTTAATGACTGCTTCTATTTCTTCAGGGTTTATGGGACTGTTTAGATGGTTTATCTGATCCTGATTTAACTTCGGTACCTGGTATCTGTCTAGAAAATTGTCCATTTCCTCCAAATTTTCCAGTTGTGTTGAATATAGGCTTTTTCTGATGATTTTCTGAATTCCCTCAGATTCTGTTGTTATGTCTCCCTTTTTATTTCTGATTTTGTTAATTTGGATACACTCTCTGTGCCCTCTGGTTAGTCTGACTAAGGGTTTATCTTAGTCAGATATCTTGTTGATTTTCTCAAAGAACCAGCTCCTGGTTTTGTTGATTCTTTGGATAGTCCTTTTTGTTTCTACTTGGTTGATTTCAGCCCTGTGTTTGATTATTTTCTGACATCAACTCCTCTTGGGTGTATTTGCTTGGTTTTGTTCTAGAGCTTTCAGGTGTGCTGTCAAGCTGCTAGTGTATGCTCTCTCCAGTTTCTTTTTGCAGGCACTTAGAGCTATGAGTTTTCCTCTTAGCACTGCTTTCATTGTGTCGCCTAAGTTTGGGTATGTTGTACCTTCCTTTTCATTAAATTCTGAAAAGTCTTTAATTTCTTTCTTTACTTCTTCCTTGACCAAGTTATCATTGAGTAGAGCATTATTCAGCTTCCATGTGTATGGGGGCTTTCTGTCATTTTTGTTGTTACTGAAGACCAGCCTTAGTCCATGGATATCTGATAGGATGCATGAGATTATTTCAATCTTCTTGTATCTGTTGAGGCCAGTTTTGTGACCTATTATAGGGCCAATTTTGGAGAAGGTACCATAAGGTGCTGAGAAGAAGGTATATTCTTTTGTTTTAAGGTGAAATACTGTATAGATATCTGTTAAATCCATTTGGTTCTTAACTTTTTAGTGTCTCTGTGTCTCTGTTTAGTTTCTGTTTCCATAATCTGTCCATTGATGAGAGTGGGGTGTTGAAGTCTCACACTATTATTGTGTGAGGTGAATGTGTGTTTTGAATTTTAGTAATTTATGAATGTAGGTGTTCTTGCATTTGAAGCATAGATATTCAAGATTGAGTGTTCATCTTGGTCGATTTTTCCTTTGATGAATATGAAATGGCCTTCCTTATCTTTTTTGATAAGTTTTGGTTGAAAGTTGATTTTATTTGATATTAGAATGGCTACTCCAGTTTGTTTCTTGGGACCATTTGCTTGGAAAATTGTTTTCCAGTCTTTTACTCTGAGGTAGTGTCTGTCTTTGTCACTGAGGTATGTTTCCTATATGCAGCAAAGTGCTGGGTCCTCTTTATGTATCCAGTCTGTTATTCTATGTCTTTTTATTGGGGAATTGAGTCCATTGATGTTAAGAGATATTAGGGACCAATAATTGTTGTTTCCTGTCATTTTTGTTGTTAGAGGTGGAATTATGTTTGTGTGGCTATCTTCTTTTGCATTAGTTGAAATTATATTACTTCTTTGCTTTTTCCAGGGTGTAGTTTCCCTCCTTGTGTTGGAGTTTTCCATCTATCATCCTTTGTAGGGCTGGGTTTGTAGAAAGATACTGTGTAAATTTGGTTTTGTCATGAAATATCTTGGTTTCTCCATCTATGTTAATTGAGAGTTTTGCTGGATATAGTAGTCTGGGCTGGCATTTGTGTTCTTTTAAGGTCTGTATGACATCTGTCCAGGATCTTCTGGCTTTCATAGTCTCTGGTAAGAAGTCTGGTGTAATTCTGATAGGTCTGCCTTTATATGTTACTTGACCTTTTCCCTTTATTGCTTTTAATATTCTTTCTGTTTTGTGCATTTGGTGTTTTGACTACCATGTGACAGGAGAAATTTCTTTTATGGTCCAATCTTTTTGGAGTTTTGTTAACTTCTTGTATGTTTATGGGCATCTATTTCTTTAGGTTAGGGAATTCTTCTATAATTTTGTTGAAGACATTTACTGGCCCTTTAAGTTGGGAATCTTCACTCTCTTCTATACCTATTATCCTTAGGTTTGATCTTCTCATTGTGTCCTAGATTTTCTGGATGTTTTGGGTTAGGAGCTTTTTGCATTTTGCATTTTCTTTGTTTTGTCAATGTTTTCTATGGTATCTTCTGCCCCTGAGATTCTCTCTTCTATTTCTTGTATTCTGTTGGTAATGCTTATATCTATGACTTCTGACCTCTTTCCTATGTTTTCTATCTTCAGGGTTGTCTCCCTTTGTGATTTCTTTATTGTTTCTGTTTCCATTTTTAGATCCTGGTTCATTTTGTTCAATTCCTTCACCTGTTTGGTTGTGTTTTTCCTGTATTTCTTTAAGGGAGTTATTTATGTCCTTCTTAAAGTCCTCTAACATCATCATGAGTTGTGATTTTAAATCAAACTCTTGCTTTTCCAGTGTGTTAGGGGATCCAGGAATGCTGTGGTGGGGGGATTTCTGATGGTGCCAAGTGGTTTCTGTTGCTTAGGTTCTTGTCCTTGCCTCTCACCATTTGCTTATCTCTGGTGTTAGCTGGTCTTGCTGTCTTTGACAGTGGCTTGACCCTTCTGTAAGCCTGTCTGTCAACACTCCTGGAGACTTTCTCCTGTCATTCTCCCAGCAGGATTTGGGTACAGAGAGCTGTGGCACAGGGTCAGCTCTGGGTGCAGTTGGAAACTGGAATGATCCTGTCCCAGACTGCTCTTAGGTTTTTATGTCCTGAGGGCTCCATGTGGGTCCCTCGGAGCAGAAGTTGTGGTCTTATCTGTGCTCTCAGGTGTGTTAGCCTGTCTCCTGGAGACTGGCTTTCTCCCAGTGGGATCTGTGTACAGAGAGCTGTAGTACAGGACAGCTCTAGGCGCAAAGAAGAATCGGAAGGTGGCAGGACCATCTTATATCTCATTTATGTTCTATTCTGAGAAGAGGAAGCTAGGGCACACATGCCGGCCATGCCACCTTGCTAGCCTTTGCTTACTAGAGTAAACTGGGCTGAGGAAGGTGGATATGTACTGCTCCCTATAGAGCAAGTTTCCCTATACTTTACTCCCTTCCTAAGACGCCTTTGTTTTTCACTTCTTCTAAGCTACAAGGATGCAGGGGAGAGGAAGTTACAACTGTCAGAGAAAGAAAAAAAGTACACATCTCTCCATTATGTATTTGTATATATTTGTATTCACCACTAAGTAACGATGTATAGGAGGAGAAAGGTATTGTCAACTTTCTACTTGTAGCACAGAAAAAAGGAGAGCAGTCTTCACCTTTCAGAATAGAGTTGGGTCTGTGCTGGGGAGGTGACATGGTGTCATTATGGATTTTATGTTCTCTTTGGTATGTCTTTCAGACTTCTTCACAGCTTGGCCCAACTGCTACATCTGCAATCCCCTGTTAGAATGAATAAGTAGTAACAGTTCAGCAGCGATTGTCTCTATCTGCCTTTACTTGTTTCTATGACCATTTCCCCAGCTGGTAGTGGAGAATAGAGTCCTGCATTATTTATCTTTGTATATCTCTCTTCCTTTTTAATCCCCCTCAGTGGTGCCTACATCATTGACTCTAGGAAATATTTGCTAAATATTTGTTGTGTCAGGGTGAGTTTTCTATCCCCTCCCCCTTTCTTTTTGGTTTCTTAGAAATGGAGCCTGAGGAATGCTGTCTCTTTTCTACATGAATTTTTATTGTGCCTATCCACAGCATCTTTGATCTGTTTGCCAGTCTTTCATCTGAGGCTGTCTAGCACAGCCCTGGTACAGGAAGGCCTTGGCAAATATTCTGTGTTGATAAATGGATAATGAGACACACAGGAGATGAGGAACTTGCCCACTGCCACACAGTGGTAAATGGAAGCTGAACTCCCGTGTAGAGCTGAGCTCTCAATCCACACAGCCCCCCTCACAGCATTCCCTGGTTTCACAAGCATCCCCTTAGCTCAGGTGTACAAAGAATAATGCTAATAAAGACAGAACTGTGGAACTGATACTGCATGAATTCTTGATGTGCTGTGTTCGTGACCAGAAACTGGACCACCAGACATAGGAGGAGCCCATTATAAAGAGAATAGGCATGAAAATGAACCATTCAGGTGCACACACCATCGATAATCAGTCTCAGCATTGCTTCTGGGGGGAAAAAAAAAAAAAGCAACGTTCTTCCTACTAATACATTAAATTCTCAAGAAAGACATGAACTGGAAATTTACTACCTACTAATTAACCTCAGGGTGACTGAACCCTTAGCTCTAAAGTGGGTATTTATGCACAGGTATAAATTATCAAAGGAGCCTCTCATTGGTCCCCATGAAAATGAGTGAACCATGCTCTGGTTAATCCTATGCTGCTCTGGAATCGGATGTGAAAAACAAACAAGAAAGTAGGAAATCATGTATCTCCTGATGAAAACAAAACAATACAAAACAAAAGCAACTGTAGAAAAGGCAGGATTCCAACATCAGAAGAAAATGTCAACAAGGTCCAGCCTTGCTCACTTTCTCGTGCTATAGAACCTACTCCATGATCATCCTTTAAAATACATGTTGATAACTTCGTTTGAGTATACATTTTATTTTTCTTTATTGTTCCTTTCAAGAAAGACTCTCTAAGACAGGTAACCCTCTCCCTTGAAAAAGAACTATCTTTGACCAAAGCTCTCAGGTGCTAGCCACTGTGGCATACATCCAACATAATTCTTCAGACTTGAATGGCGTGCTTTAAATAGACTCAGTGCACTGTATTGTCTAAGCTGTATCTTTTATTTCAAGCATGAATTATGCTCTAGCTCATTGAAGATGCAGGCTCATGATTCTATGGTCTTCCAAGCAGGTCACTACTAGCTTTGGACCATAATTTATGAGCTGCTTGCCTGCCTGCCTGCCTGCCTGCCTGCCTGCCTGCCTGCCTTCCTTCCTTCCTTCCTTCCTTCCTTCCTTCCTTCCTTCCTTCCTTCCTTCCTTCTTCCTTCCTTCCTTCCTTCCTTCCTCCTTCCTTCCTTCCTCCTTCCTTCCTTCCTCCTTCCTTCCTTCCTTCCTTTCTTTCCTTTCTTTTTTCCTTCCTTTCTTCTTTCTTTTTCTTTTCTTTTTCTCTAAAATTGTGTCTGGGGAGTAGGGTGTAAGTAAGTATGTATGTCTACATGTACAAATATGTGTGTGTGTGTGTGTTTATGTGTGTGTGTGTGTGTGTGTGTGTGTGTGTGTGTGTATTTTCATGTGGAAACCAGGGATGTGTCAGATATCTTCCTCGGTGGCTCTCAAGCTTCTTTTGGAAAAAGGGTGTTTCATTGTGTGGTCTGCAGTTCTCTATCCCAGCCAGGTTGGCTAGCCAGCGAGCCCTGGGCTCTAGCTATCTCTGTCCTTTTATCTCTGTCCTCCATGGCTGCAGTTGCAGGTTGCTCAATGCCTTTCCATAGAATCTGAGGATCTGAACTTGGGTCCATAGACTTCCACTGTGCTATTTACCAGTCCTTGGTTCTCTGCTATGTAGTCATAAATCCATGCCTGACTTGAAAGAAAACTTGTACTTCTGCTTCTTCTAGCCCAGGTCTGTTCCTCTCCCCCATTCCCTCCCCCTTCCCTTCCCTCCCCCTTCCCTTCTCTCCCCCTTCTCTTCTCTTCCTCTTCCCTTCCCTTTCCCTCCTTTTCCTTCTTTTCCCTTCCCCTCCCCTCCCTTCTTTGCCTTCCATTCTCTTCTCTTCCCCCCATCCCTCTCCTCCTTTCTCTCTCCTCCCTTCCCTTTCTTCCCCTCCCCCTCCTCCTTCTCTGCTTCTCTTTTGGTGATGGGACTGATTGCACACTCATCTCCCAGCTACACTGCCATTTGAACTTAGACCCACCAAACCACACTCTGTGGAACTATCGAGAGTTCTAGAAGGCTCTGCTGCTCCTTAGGGAGCGCACAGCAATGCCTGTGGAGAGATGCTTAGTTTAAATTGAGTTGCAAGCGTAAATATGGTTTGAAAAGATTAAAAGTTTAGAAAATGTGACTTCAGCGAATAAAAACTGCCTTAGATGTGTCTGGAAAAGTATTACCTGTATAGAGAGCCTTTGAGAACTTTATTAAAATATTTATCTGGATTTCAGAATAACACGTTTTACAATGGTAATGGGAATTATTCTTCCTGGAATCCTGGCATACCGGATGGCTGTTGCTGTTTTATCCCTTTACAGGTGTCTTCATTTGCTCTAATCATTCATTGAGACTGATAAAGATAGAAGAACATCTATATCCACACGTTGTTTTCATTTTGGTACAAAATGGAATATATCCACTTTGCATAGCAAATCTCACAGAGCTAGGCAGTTCTGCAGCCAGGGCCTATAACGAGGAGGGCAGCAGAGACACTGGAAAACATCCTTTGAAAAAAATGAATGATTTATGACTGGACTGACTGTGCACAGCACCTCACTCCTCCATACAGGCCACGGCTAAAGTCCTGACAGCTCAGTGTTTCCAAATACCTTAGCTTTCCTGTTATGGCTGTTTCTTTATAACATTCCTCCATGTTTCAACTGGGAGATAAACCCCAAGCCAGTCCATCCTGTCTAGGAAGATAAGGTTTGCTTTCAAGTCTGGTGCTTACGGAAAGCGAGCAAGACAGGTCTGAGGCTCACTCAGCTACACCTCCTTACCTACTGTGTACGCACTAACACCCTTGGTCGGCTCCTACAAGGACTGCGAGCTAAAGAGCCTTGATACGTGTTCTTTGCTCTCCATAACATATACATCACTAAGTATTATTCATAGAGGCCCAGGAAAGGTGACAAGGCTATTTAGAAGTTTCCACAGGAAAAAAATGCCCTATTATCTTCTATCTCTTTTGTCATTGTTCAGTAGCTATTTCTAGAGATAAAGAAGTCAGATACTTTCTCGAATCTCTCGCTAATGGTTTGTGTAGTAGGGCACAGTTGTACTTTTAAAGTAAAAAAGTTTACTAGTGTATATTCTTTTATATAAGCCCTGTCTCAGTTTTAGATACCATGGCCAAAAGCCGATACAGCTCCATGCTTTTGTTTATTACAAAACCTGTTATACAGAATTATCAGCACTCCCCTTTTACAGCTGGGGAAACCAAGGAATCAAGAAATTAGTGTTTCTATGTATGGCTACCAAGTGATACAACAGGATGTGGGCCCAGGTCAGCCAGTCACAGAATCTTCACCTTTAACCTCCATGCTCCACTGCCTCATGGTCAGATGACAGAACATCGCTATGACATTTGGTATTTATACTTACCTTAAAGCTAGAGCCATGTTTGAATTTTCTTATTTTGTTTGTAATAGTCCTCAAGTCTTTTCTTCTGGGTTAAGCAATACAGTGGAAGCTTGGGTGTAGCATTTGAGGAATGTTTCCATTTCAGACCTCCATCAAGTGTGAATCACTTCCCTCCAATGGAGTAGCTAACTGGCATTGGCAAACTTCTAGCAGCAGGCATGCACAGAGAGGCACGTCTAGCCACCTCCATTCTCTGCTTCTAGATTTATTTTTAGGATGAAATGGGAAATATTCAGATCTGTTCAGACGGTTGTGTCCTTGTGTCTTTGTGTTGCCTCTGACTTCAGACTTAATAAGTCAGCTCATTCCTTTCTGACCTTTCATCCCCTTACTAGAAGTAGGTTAACCTACTTCTTATTTCCAGGTAGGAAGTTTTTCCTGCCCATCCTTGCCAGGGTGGGCCTTAATCTGTTTCAATCACTTCCATGGGGGCTGCATCGTGTTGGTCAGATCTGAGTTTAAACCCTACTCAAAGGAACTTGTTCACCAAGTTGCTCGGGCCTCTCTACCCTTAAGATCTCAGGATGCACAGCAAAAAGTCCACTGATGCAAAGATCACCAACTTTATGGTAGACATCCTATCTTAGCTACTTTTCTGTTGCTGTGATGAAAATACTCCCACAAAAGCAATTTAAGGGCGAAAGGGTGTGTTTGATGTATTTTCTGGGGGATACAGTACATCACACCAAGGAAGTCATGGGAACAAAATTAGGAAGCTCACTGCTCACATGGCATCCACAGTTAGGAGGCAGAGAAAGAATAGGAAGTGAGGCCAGGCTATAAAGCTGCACCCAATGACAGACTTTCTCAGGCGAGGCTCCTCCTCCTAAAAGTTTCACAATCTTCCCAATCAAACCACCACCCAGGAAATAACTGTCCAGACACGTAAGCCTAGCTAGGCTTACATTCAGCCTCTACAAGTAAAAGATGAGTGAAATGTTGAGTTGAATGGACGTTGGATAATACTCTAATTTTGCTCTCTTGTCAACTTTGAACAGAACAGAAGTGAGTATATTTGTTTTTTTCTCGTGTTTCTTTAACAGAGTGCCCAATGGAACTATCTTGTGGGAGGAAAGATATATTTTGGTGCACGATTAAGAGGTTTGTGTGGGGCGAGTAGACAATGCCACAGACAGAGAACTGGTAAGGTTGAGCAGGCTCAGACTCCAGGGAATCTCAGAATTAAGAATGGCAGGAGTGGAGCCTGCTCCCTGCCAAACTGCCCAATCTAGAACAGGTAACCATGACGCCCCACCTAGAGGGCCACGGTAGTCAGTCACATAGCATGAAAACCTGGTCTTCTCCATGCTAATGAGGTATCTAGATAGAGTGTTCAGCCAATGAGCTTCCTTCCTGGGCATTCCTCCACTCAAAAGTATTTAATCCTTGGTTCACTCTGAATAAGGTATATGAATTCACATCCGCCATCAAATAAAACAATTTGGATAAGCAGGGACCAACTCGTCATCAAGGATTGGAGGGAGGAGGCTTTGTCATAAAGAGCCAAGCCTAAATCCTCTGGAGAAGGTCTTCCTTCTCCCAGCCCTCCTGGACACTTGGCACTCATTCAGAACCAAACCTGGTTCTGCCTTGTCCTAGACTCTGCCTTCCCTTCCTGCTTGGTTAGTAGATACCCTGAAGGAAAGCACAGACCTTGGACCCCTGTTCCAATTCCCAGTGGTATCTGGGTACACAGGAGACAGAGAATTAGAGCAACCCACACAGACTCAGCTGTTTCCCACCCAAGAAGACTCTGGACTGAGGACTCCCATTACAGACTGTGTTCTACATCCCCTGAGCAGTTTGTCGATGGCCCTCGGGTGCCCCAGCAGTGAGGCAGACACACCACCCGGAGGGTTTGCAGGTCCAGCATGGTGGGTTTCATGACTGTGATACTCTAGAAGGGTGATAGACTAGAAACCAGAGAAGATATGATATTAGAAGTGGGCCAGGGTTATCCTCTTCAGAACTTGCTGCTAGCGATCAACTTCTGACAGCTAAGTCCTACCTCCTGAAGATCCCACCACCTCTAGAATACAGTTCCGCCTTCTAGAGAACAGGATCCAAATTATAAGTCTGTGGGGATGACATTCAGATCCAAGCCATACCAGAGAGATTCTCACTGGTAGAGCATGGTTCTGGAACCACCATCAGATCCCACGGAGCCGCATGTGTTCAGGCGTAGAGCAGTGTGTATGATTTTAAGCTGCTCCAGAACAAAGCTTTGGAAAGAAAAAAGATTTTAAAGCTGAGAGTCCCACACTGGGGTGTGGCTCAAAAGTAAGGTGCACATCGTGAATTTTTCAAACAATGAGTTCTATCTCCAGCACTGAAAGGTGAAACAAGAAAAAGCCTGTCCATCCCATTTTGGAATCAAATTAAAATGATTGTCTTTTAAAAGCTAGAATAGCAAAATTATTGTGCTTTCCCCCAGAAATCACTGTGTCTCTTCTAATCTACATAATACTCACAGGGAGGCATGATAAATGACAATTAATTAAGCAAGGTTTATCAAATTGAAGGAGGCATTTCGAATTATACTGTCAGTTCATGTCAGGCAAGGTTTGTACACGGGATTTTGACTTCACTGGGTTTACCTGAAGTCATCTCCAAGCACGTAACCTCTTAGAACATGATTATTTTCCATGAAGCGTGGGTTGGCCAAATACAGCCACTGGGTAATCTACCTGATGCGCCTTACCCTTCCCCAATTCAGATGAGCTTCTGCTGAGCTCTGCTTTCTCAGTTTACCAAGGTCACATCCCAAGGTCACATCCCGGACCTCCCAGGTAAAGCTTTCCTCTTTGCCAGGCTCGTGATCGGACCTGTCTTTGTGGACTTTGTGTGTTGAGATTCATGGCAGAAGATCTTTAGAGATTCTTTGCAGTCTTAGCTCTTATCCCTCACCTTCATCCGTGCTTTGGTTCTTGTCATAACCTTTCTCACCTCCAGTTTCTTCCTTGCATGTAACCATTTTAACACAAAAGCTCTCCAGGTTCATGTGCTACGCTGTGGAGTAGACTGAATCCTTTACAACACATTTCAATCTCTAGGAATTCTGGCTGTAAGACAAGTTTCTAGAAATTCAAGATATGCACTGCCACCAAGTCTGTGCTGCTCCAAGAGCACACTGTATTATTTTCTTGTCTTAGATTTCTGACAGGTGCTGGGCTTGTGACGACCTTGTTATCTCTCTCCATCTGGTGACATTTCTACTTTCTCAATCCAGCTTACATTATAGCATCTCCTTTTTGAGAGTTTTCATGGCCTTAAGTCCACACACTTGGTTCCTATCTACTCTTATAGGCTTCTGGAGTTTTGTTATTAATGTTTAACAGTTTTTGTCTTGAGTCATTGTAGCCGTTCATACATAAATGTCTCTCCACTCTGTGCCTTTTCCTGGAAGAAGGACAATTTCTTCCTTAAGAATTGTAGCCTCCGTGCAGCCTAGTGCAGCACCTTGCTAATAATAGGAACTCGGCAAATGCCTGACAACTTAAATATGTTTTAATAAAGCTGGCTTCTGACTGTGTGACAAAGGTTATGAAATCATTAAAAGCTGGCTGTTTAAGAACTTAGAGCTAAAATTATTTTTAGAATTTTTCTGTCACACTGACAGAATTATATGCTCAATAAGATGTGTTCTTTAATGGAATTCTTTCTGAAACACCCAGAAGCTGATGCAAAGGAACTCAGTCACCTGCTCCCTTTTCTCGATGTTACTCGCTGCCTGTTTATTTGATGGGGATTTAAACAGTTTTTGGAGAAACTGAAGAACCCGGGAGAAACCCATCTGAATGTTTGCTGTGATCATGGCACGTGAAAGCTTAATTGCTTTCTTTTGTTTACATAGTCACTAAGAAAAAAAAATCTATGTGACAAAATTAGTTATTACAAACCCTCAGTATGCATACTTTCTTTCTCTCTCCCTCCCTCCCCCTGTCTGACTTATAAGGCTGTGTTGTAATGATATTTATTTATCATTTTATCATGTATATGAACATCTAGACCCATACAGCTACAGTATGAAAATCCCTCCTCCTGCCAAATAACAAGCTTTGGAAGCTAGTAATAGTATTCTCAGCAGATAATGCTCTAAAATGAATGTATAAAGAAAGGTGGGGGAGATGGCTTGGTTGGTGAGAATGTTTGCTCTACAAATATGAAGACCTGAGTTTGAATCCCAAACACTGACATTAAAAATGCCAGGCACGACTCCTCATGCCTGTAAGTCTAGCACCAGGGTAATGGAGAGAGTTAAACCCCAGGAGCTTAACCACCAGCCAGCTCAGCCAATAGTGAGTTTCTGGTTTAGTTAGAGGACCTGTCTTAAGGGAACAAGGCAGAGAACAACAGAAGAAACCCAAATACTTCTCTGGCCTCGACATGCGCACACTCAGACATACACACCTGCCCACTTCCTAAATGAACATACACACATCAGTCATAATCAGGATGCCATACAGTGAGTTTGTAACTACTGTGCAAACATTTAAGAACTAAATTTATGGTCTTTTGTGACAAACAATGCTATTTTGAGGCCCAGAGGAGATTACATTTTGGGACCATGTAACCGTCTGCATAATAGAACTCATTTTAGAGCTCCCTGTGGTTGTAGCCTTTGGATTAAAAGGCAAATGGAGGATTTCAAATCTAATTTTCGATTAATAATGAAAATGATGAACCTATGGAAAATATGAATAAGTCACCAAAGAAGAATTATAGCAGCAAAGATGCTTCTTTCTGGTATATTTTTCAAAATAGCATCGACCACATGTCTCCTTCTTCATCCCAGCATCCAGGTGGGTGCTTCAATGCCAAGTAGTAGGTGACGGGAATAATGACCCTCTCCTGGGCTGGGAGTGAAGACCTTTTCCTCTTCTGAGAGAATACATGGCCAATCCTCTTCCTTCTTTGTCCATGATTCTGAAAATGAGGTTTGTTCTGATATCTGTATATCCGTAGCTTTTTAATTTTTGTGCTGTTGATCGTTATCTGATTTTTAAATTCAGTCATCTCAATAGACGCAGAAAAGACTTTTGACAAAACTCAACGTGCCTTCAAAATAAAAGCCCCAAAGAGTGTATACCGGAAGGAACACGCTTCAACAAATAAAGGCTATCTATGGCAAACCCTCAGGCAACACCATCAAAAATGGAGAAAAAGGGAAGCCATTTCGTTAAAATCAGGAAGGAGACAGCCTCATCCACCATCCCCACCCGCTCCTTTTCACCACAGTGCTCAAAACACTGACTAAAGCAGTAAAGCAAGAGAAGGAAATTAAAGGGATACAAATGGGAAAAGAAGTTCTCATACGTGAAATTATAAAAATAAAATAAAAACTGATGTCAAGTGATGGGTGCATTCTAAAAAAGGGGGAAAGAAACTTGTTCCCAACTCTTATGCAATGGAAGCCAGCCATTATGCGGGAGAAAGCCAAGCAGCCATACGGAGAGGCGCTGTAGAGGTATTTGGCCGACAGCTTCTGCATAGCTTCTAGCCAGCAACCAATCACCAGACCCCGGAGTAAAGAAACCTTCAGATGGTCCCGGCACAGAACTCTGGTGACAACACTGGTCTCTGGCTTTCCCAGGTACTGAGTCCCATCCCTCACCCTCTAGTTTACGGTTTCACAGAACCATAAGCATAAGTGAGTAGGTGTTGTCCTATGTCATTCATTTGGGGCGTTTGTTCCGATAACTGAGGATAAAATGAAGCAATAGCGAACTGTCTTCGAGTGTTTACCACGCCTCACTACTGTTCTGATCCTAAGTATTTGCCATTTTGTGGCTAGAATATTTAAGCTCCCATTGTTTATCATGAACTGTAGTGATTGGGTGGGCCCGAGATGACCAGAATTCAAAGCTTTGCACCTCCGATACGCACATCCTCTGCAGCCCCTGCCACAAGCTGCCGTAGATTATTTTTAGATCCCACATCCAAGGGATACCATGCAGTAATTGTAGCCCTGTGCTTTATTTATTTCAGAGTAATGTCTGGATTCACCTGACACAAAAGCAGAATTTTCTAGGTCTTTTAAAGGGCACAATGAAATAGTATGCTGAGATAAATATACACATCATTAAAAAAAAAATACCCTATCTGTTTTGCTTAGTCTATGACCTCTGAGAACATATACAAAAGAAAGAAAGAAAGATTTACGTCAGGGCTTCAGAGGTTTCTGACCAGCTGGTTACATTTCTAGGCTTCTCCGGGACCTACATTTTCTGATTAGTCCCACTCTTCCAACAATGCCACCGATTTAGGATTCTATCCACAGACTAATCTCCTGGTAAGGTTAAAATGCATTTTAACACAATGAGTTCCTCCAAGTGGCTAAGCTTTTAGCTCATGAGCCTGTTAGGGGGATCACAGCATTCATCCACTGATGGCCCTTTGGCTGTTTTTGTTTTGTTTTTGTTTTTAAATCAAGAACGCTTTGCATGTATTTGAAAGTTCTTTTGTTTGTTCAATATGAACTTAAGGAATTTTTAAATTTATCAGAAAAATGGCATCATGATAGGAATTTAATTAAATATGCAAATCTCTGATTAGTAGAGACACGGGAATAGATGTTGGACGTCTTTCCGGTCTTCTGTGTCACCAACGGCTTCCTTCACCAATAGTCTATAATTTTTATAGTAGACCACTTTCATCTCATTGATTATATCTGCTTCTGTGTACTTCAGTTTGTTTTTAATAATATCCTTAGAGGAATTATTTTCTTAATTTCTTTATCATATAGTTTCTGTTAGCACATGGAAGTCGTACACAACCTAGATCATAGTATATAGAAGTTTTTGAATGGTTTGTATTTTATTTATCCTACAACTTTATTGAATTAATTTATTTTTTACTTTGATGAAGCTTTCAAGACCATTATAAGACCTTGTGCCAATGAACAGAGACAAATGCACTTCCTCTTATCTGCTTTGCAAACCTCATATCTTTTCTTTTGCCCACTTCCTCTGGCTAAGACTTGTAGTACTTCTGCTGAATGAAAGTGAGGTGAGCTGAATGAATTTCTTGTCTGATCTTCAGCCATTGATGAAAAGACCCTCAACTTCTCACCCTTGTGATGTCAAGCGTGAGCTGAGGGTATCTGGCCTCAACTGGCTTCATTAGTCCTCATAGATATTGTTTGTCACAACTTCTTAATATCGTAAAAAATGATGCTGACTCTTACGAGAAGTCTTTTTCTGCACCCACTAAAATGATCAAGTGACAGCTTTAAAAGTCCACCATTTTTAAATGTGCTGTAAAATGCTTATTGATTTAAGTATCGTCAACCATCCTTGAATCCCAGGAATAAAGAGATTTGTTCATGATGTGTGATCGTTTTAATGTGTTGTGGGATTTAGTTTGCTATTTGTTGAGGATTTTATGTTCACATTAATCAGGGAACTATCACGTACTTTTCTTGGAGTATCATTGTATGGTTTTCACATCAGAGTGATTCTGGCTTTAATAATATGAGCTGAGTGTTCTCTTTTTTTCCCTGTGTTTCTGGACCAGTTGAAGAAAGATTGGCCGTGACTCTTCTCTAAGCGTTTGGTAGAACTTGCCAGCGAAACCATCTGGTCTCAGGCTTTTCTTTGTTGGAAAAATTTTGACTACTGATTTAATCTCCATACTGATTATCAGTCTGCTCTGACTTTCCATCTTTTCGTGATTAATTCTTGGTAGGTTGTGTGTTTCTAGGAGTCGACCAAGTTCTTCTAGATTGATCGGCATGTTCAAGCTCAGCTGTTATCATTGCCCCCCCCTTTCTTAGCTAGTCTAGCTAAGCATTTGATAGTTCTCTTTTATTGTTTCTCTAAATTTTGTTTTATAGACTTTTCTGATTATTTTTCAATTCTGTATTTTGTTTATTTCCACTCTGAATCTCTGATGACACCCTCATTATAATAACCTCCAGTTTAGATTTTTCTTAATTTTCTAATCCTTTGAGGTGTAAACCTAGGGGTTTTTTTTATTTTATTTTTTTTTTATTTGACACACTTCTTTTTGAATGTAGGTTTTTGTCACTGTAAAAATAATGTGTTACAGACTGAGTATACCTTATGCTTGGAACCAAAAGTGTTTAGGATTTTCAAATAATTCAGAGTTTGGAATATATAATGAGACACCCTGGGAATGGGACCCAAGTCTAAACACAGAATTTGTTTCTGTTTTATGTACACAAAAGCTGTGGATAGTTTCATACAGTACTTTTAGTGTAGCTGTGTTTTACTGTGACCTGTCACAGGCAGTCAGGTGTGGAGGTTTTCACATGTGCTAACTTGCTGGCGTCCAGAAAGCTTCAGAGATTTGAGCATGGTAGCTTTGAGTTTGCAGGTGAAGGATGCTCGAATTGTGTTGCTTTCCTACGCCCCACAGTGGCTCGCATGCTGTGTTGTCCTTTGCGCTCGTCTCAAGAAACTCCTGACTTTTCCCTTGCTTCCTTTGTTGATCCGCTTGTTCTTCGAATGTGTGCAGTGAATTTGTGTGTGTTCTAATTTCTTCTAGTGTGTGGCGTCTAGGTTTCTTTCAGATACTGAATCAACAGCTTGATTTCCTGGTGGTAAAGACTCTCTGCAGAATTTCAATCTATTTGATATTGTTAAGACCTGTCCTTCACCTGTGGTCTGTCACAGAGAATGCCCTTGACACACGTTAGAAACATGTGTGCTCTGCTGTTGTAGGGTTAAATGTTCAGGTGCATTAGGCCTATGGGCATTGTTCAAGTTTGCGCTTTGGTTCTTTTTTTTTTTTTTTTTTTTTTTTTTTTTTTTTTTTTTTCAGAGCTGGGGACCGAACCCAGGGCCTTGCGCTTCCTAGGCAAGCGCTCTACCACTGAGCTAAATCCCCAACCCCCAAGTTTGCGCTTTGAATATTTTCTGTCGTTACTCTGTCTATTGATCAAGAGGGGAAATTGACATCTCCTGCTGTTGTCATATGACCATCCATTTATTCTTTCTCTGACATCAGTGTTCATTCTGGCTGTTTAAGTTCTCTAATATTGCAGCATATATACATATATATGTGTGTGTGTATACATATATAGGTGTGTATATGTGTGTATACATATATACACATGTACATACATATATAGTTATATATACATATATAGTTATATATTTATATCTACAAATATATCAATTTTACATATAATTACATATGTATAACATAATTATATACAATTGCTATATCTTTATTATGGGTCGACCCTTTTATTTCTCTGTAATGTTCTCTTTGTTTCTCTTGGATGTTCCCTCCTTAAAGGCTGTTTTGCCTTATGCCACCAAATCTAACTCTGCTCACTTTCAGTTATCTACATGTGCTTTTGAGGGGTTCATCTTATTTGAGATCATTTGGGTTTTATGCATCTGGTTGTTCACTTCCTTTTGTACATATGGGGATTTTCCAGCCATCAATTTTCTGAATAAAGCCTTTGGTCATTTTTCTCTTCTCTTTTAAAGACTCTAATGGCATACATTTGATGGCGCCTGATAAGCACCTGAAATCATCTTTATTATTTTTCCTTTTTCCTGCTCTATTTGGATAATTTAAAATGGTCTGTGTTCAACTTGCATAATTATTTCTTCTGCTTAATACAGTCTGCTTTTAAACACTTCTATTATTTTTAAACTCATTTACAGTATTCTCTTCCAAGATGTCTGTTTTGAATGTTTTCTCTTTGTTAAAATTCTAACTTTGACCTCTGTCCATTCAATGCTGGTCTCTTATTCATTGTGATCAATATTTCAGCTTGAGCCAATAAGTACACTTTCTCCAGTAAAGTAAAAGCTTTACTTTCACAGATTCCTGATTCAAATATATTACCACACGAATAGACCTGGTAGAGTGTTTGCCCTCCCATCCCCAAGCTTCCCAAACCAAGCATCTTCCTTACTCTCAGTATTATCCTCCGAGTTCCAACAACAGTGTAATAGACTCTGAACACTCACTGGCCTTTCTAACCCTCCCCAAACCTCCACCTTCCTCCAATAAAACTCTAAGACATAAAAGCCGTGTGGTCAGACCCATTACAGCAAGTTCAGTCAGTGCTATCCATTTCCATTCTAGTTTGCTTTTCTATCAGAACAAAGCACTAACCAAAAGTAACTTCAAGGAGAAAAAGGTTTATTTGGCGTATGGGTTATCATCCAGGGATAAAAGGCAGCACCTCAACACAGCCCTGACAGAGACCACGGAGGAATGCTCCTTACTGGTTGGCTGGGATCCCAGAGTTAAGCCACATGCCTTTATTTTATAATCCAGGCCTATTTGCTTGGGGTGAGTGGGTTCGTGATGGTACCACCCACAGTGGGCTGGAACCTTCTAGATCAACTAGCAGTATAAAATGCCCTACGGCCATTGACTGCAGGCAGTTCTGGTATAAGCTATGCCTTACTTGAGATTCTCTCTTCCCAGTTGTGTCTCATTGACATCCAAGATTAGCCATGACAGGGCTTCAGCGAGAGTAAGGAGAAAGAGCAATGGAGAAGGATTCCAGCCTTTAGTCTCTGACCCGGAATGCCTGGGAGTGTGTATTCACATTCTCACACGTGACAGAAAGTATGAAAGGTTCCTATCTACCACAACAAAGACAGCATGGGAATGTCAGCTCCTTGGTGGCTAACAATGCACTTTACTTTTCATTCTCCACTAACTTAGCATAATATCTGGAATAGACTAAGTAACAAGTGCTTGATAAATGGCTATAATAATTTTATAGTTGTTATATTACAGTGTGTTCTACTATTCAGGTCCAGTGATGTTTAGCTGTAGATAATATGTGTTTATTATCTACAGCAGGCAAAATGATGACTTATCCTTTCTTTCAACAACAAAAGTTTAATTACAAAGCAGGTTTTGAAAGTGTGTGTGTGTGTGTGTGTGTGTGTGTGTGTAAAATAATGCAAATACAAGGAAACAAAGAGGCAATACATTAATAGACATTTAAGATGAAAGCCAAATGAAATCTACAAGAAAAAAATTCAAGCATTGCATGTTCTCTCATGTGAAGACTCTACACTATATGTAGATATAGTAAAGTGTGGGCTGAGGAGATGGCTCAGTAAAGTGTGTCACGAGAACATGAAGACCCAAGTTCAGGTCCCCAGTACCCACATGAAAAAGCTGAGTGGAGTGGAATCCATACACAATTCTAGGAGGCAGAGCAGACAGATCCCTAGAACAAACTGGCCAGCCAGTCTATCTGAATCAGTGTATCCAAAGTGCAGTGAGAGACCACACCTCAGAAACTAAGAGTGATTCAAAATATCCAAGGTTGACCTCTGGCTTCCTCAGGCATGTACATGTGTGTGTTGTACGGGAAACTGAGGGAACAAGAAAGGGTAAGGAGCAGAACAAGAGGAAAAAGTTATGCATTCTTCTCATATGAAGAAGTTAGATTTAAATTCACACAGGCACATAATACACATACACACTCACACATTCACTCGCAACCCCCCTACCCCACACTCTCACACATCCAGACACACTTACACACACATACATACTCACACACAGATACACACACACACACACACACACATACACACACACACACTACACAAAAGCAGGAGGCAAACTTGGTTGGAAGGAGGTAGGGGCCAGTGGAGGTTGGGCAAGGGCAAGGGCAGCTAGTGGAGAGCAATTGCGAGCAAACTACAATGATTAATCTGCATGAAAATGTTTGAAAATGACGAAAGTCATCATTCCATGTTAATTAAAATTAGACAATAAAGGATCAAACAAAGAGTGTATATCAACATGTATAACTGAAGCAGTGAGCTTGAGGGATGGTAGAAAAGCCAGTGGACATTAGAAGTGGGCTCAGCATGTTAGAGAAAAAAGAAAAGACAGTCAAATTGACTGGGAGAAAGGATGATAAAAATGGTGTGGTAGGTCCGATGACCAGCTAGGTCACCCAGGGGTCCTTATTTTAACTCACAGATGATGAAAAGTCATTTGATGGTTTCAAGCATGGACTTGTGTGATTTGATTGACACCTTTAAAAGACAAGGCGATGCAGTGTGAACAGTAGAATGATGGACTTAAGTGAATCTGGAAACTTGTTTAGAATCCATTGCAAAAACCAAGGAAGGAAATAATTAACAGTGATTCAGGATACAGTGACAGTCACTGTCAGACAGAGAAACAGACAGATATTAGATATTTTTTGGGTAGCACAGTCTTCTGCTGTATTGGCATGAGGGGGTAAGGAGTGTGGAACCCTGATTATGAGGGAGTGATGAGTGAACGTTTCACGGAAGCACAGTGGGAAGGGAGGTGCTAATTGGTGAAGGAGGAAGATGGAGATGGTTGAGTGCCAGTTAGAGGACATGACAAGAATATATTTTGTTGTCACTCTGACATAAAGAAACGAGATAGGAAAGACTCATTTTGGTGCATGGTTTCAGGAAGTTCAGTCCATGGCTGCTTGGCACCAGAAGGAGGGAATGCATGGTGTGTAAGTGCTTCTTATGAGAAGCAGAGATGGAGAAGGGCCCCTCAGACCCCATATAATCTTCAAGGGCACACTCCTAGATACCTATATGCTCCAGCTAGCCTCCACCCCTCAAACATTCAAAACAAGAACCAATAGGAGACATTTTATACTAAGATCATAAGAGCCAAATACACACAGTAATTAAAGGCATTGCCATCATGGCATGAGCACACCATGACGGTGGCTACAATTGTTTAAATGTGGATCCGTGTGCTAGCATACCCATTAAGGGATAGGAAGAGTTTAGGGAAGATTGAAAAATGTCCCCAAGGATGTTTGGTTAAGAGGAGGATCCACTATTGGAACTCAGGTTGTCTAACTGAAACATTTCTTTTTCAGTTAAATGATCTGTGTTTATCCTGTAGATTTTCACCCTGGATTTGCTCCCAGCTGTTCTATTAATGAACGAAACTGTCTGCAATTAAGATGGAGTGAGTTATTAATCAGCCACGTTCAATTGAACTCCCCCAAACTGGCTCTACACAAATTAATAATTGATTCCACATAAGTTCTTTGTGGGACAAAGAAGAAGCAGACCCTGCCACTGAGGGATTGTTTCAAATAAGACAAGTGAGCAGGAAAGAAATGCTATAAGGGGCAGATGAGAGAGAAAGGGAGAGGTGGGGGGGGGCTGACAGGAGCCATCTGCCAGGCAGAAGGGTTTGAACTGGCTCCTGAGGGATGGATGGAGGGTGTGGGAAAAAAAGTACTGCAGACTAAAGGCTCAGCCTGAAGAGGTGAGGGGAGGTCAGTGAATGGGCAGAGTAGCGAGAGAACCCCTAACACAGTCATGTGCTGTGTGTGCTGCTGTGGATGGGCAGTCTAATTGGCCTTTTCTAGTCTGCTTTTTTTTTCTTTTCCACCATACGGTGGTCAAATCACCCTTCTAAAAGGCTCCTCATGAGACCTAAAAGCCAATGAATTTAATTCTGAACATAGTTTCTAGCTCACAGAGAGTGCCATGTGTACATACTCATGGGGGAGGGGGGGAGAGGAAGCCAAAATGTTGGAACCGAGACTTTGAGTGCCAGGCTAAAGAGATTTCAGCTTTACTCTGGGGGCCACAGAGATCTGCCAGAGGGAATTAAACATCAAAGTGACATGCCTAGACATTTCAAAGATAATTCTGACGGTTTTAGGCAGAAAAACAGAAAAGCAGGTGACCCGTTTAAAGGCTGTCACATTACCTCACGTAGAAAACTTTCCCAAGATTTTACAAATGAATTTTGCTCTACATTTTCATCAATTCATTTTACAGAAATCAAATCCGTCAAAGAGTGATTTATCATGGTGCCTAAGGGAGTGGCCAGATGTGTCCACTGAGGGAAACGTCTTCAGTTTTCTTGACCCCTTCCATGGTGGGATCCACGAACTGGAGAAATAGCACACTCAACTTAATGAGCTTATTAAATAAGACGAACACCTGGGCAGCAATTTCTTGTGAATAATTTCTTTCAAATTTCTGGCAAAGGTTTCTTAGACAACTAATTTTGGTTTGGAGCATGCAGATTATCTGAAGAGAACGATTCTTCATCTCCACAATAGTATTAAGATGTTGGGAATCTCATTTGTAAGGTGAACTCACACATCACTGACTAGAATCTCTCTGGCTCTCTGAATGGCATCTGTGAATTGATGGAGTCTCTGGAGCGGTGGCTTCTCAGCCATTTGCTTTCTTCAGTTCATGTTGAAAATTTAATGCTTAATATTTTTCCCTTTTAAACTCTTTTCACTTATCACTGTGGCGTGAAGGTGTTTAGTTGTGTCCCTGCCGAAGGTCACTGAGAGTCTAGTGTGCAGATTTGTACTCTTGGGAGCTGGAGGAGCTTTTGCAAAGTGGAGACAACTGGGAGGTCAGCATGTCATGAGGGCAGGCCCTTGAGGGAACTGTTGGACTTTAGGCCCATTTTATTCTCTTATTTTGCTTCCAGGCCATGAAGTGAGTTGTTCTGAGTTGCCATATACTGGCTTCATGGACCTCTGGTGATCTACCCAAAAGCCTGAAAACTGTGTGTCTATCTGATCTGATCATGAATTAGAACCTCCAAATGTGACCACGATAATAGGTTTTTTCCTTATGAGTCCATTATTTCATCCACATAGAAAGACTAATGCAGAGGTCATTAGGTCATTGTAGCTATGACACAGTGGAGCTGTGAGCTCAGTGGAGCCTGCGGCTGCTCCTGTGGCATTCCCTTGGTGGTCCTCATGCAACTCCTGGGGCTCACACAAGAAGGTTGTTATAAAAGAACCACGTCTGGCTCCATGCAATTGCTATCTAATGATGCTCTTGGTCCACTAAGTCATCTCTTGATTGTCCATGCCTACTGCTACCAACTGCCATGATGATGGAGCTGGGAACTTGCCCTGTGTTAGAATCATCCTCTTAACCCCGAACAAGGAGCTAAGTAAACCTTGGCTTGTGAGAGACCACAGGCATTTCATTATAATACCTCAAAAGTAATATATTTCCCTGCTGCTACTGCAGTAAGCTAATAGCCTCCATGTTATCACCCCACTTTTGTATATCTGATCATAAAACGGCTGGCAGATCAATATGGGGCTTTTGATATATATTTTCTGTCCCTTTCTGTAATGCTTTGCAGCCAGTGTGTGAAAATGCAGCTCAGATAAAACTTCTTTAACTCTCGATGAAGGTCTCCAGCAGCTGTTCTGCACATGGTGGCTTGAACAAAGCGAAGCAGGGCAACTTTTGCTCTAGCTCCTTCCTGAGGCTCTTTCTCAGGGATTAAGGGTGCTGAGCAGAAGGCTATGACATCCTTCATATACGTTCGGAAGCACTGTCCTCATTTAAAAGTTTGGCTCAAATTGATGGGTTTGTTCTAGTGCACATCAGTGCGCTAGAGACAGACAGAGAGACAGAGAGAGACAGAGGGAGGGATGGAAGAAGGGAAGGAGGGAGGGAGGGAGGGGGGAGAGAGAGAGGGAGGGAGGGAGAGACAGACAGACAGACACACACACAGATGGGGAGGGGAGACTGACTGACTCTGGGGAAAAGTCAGGCAGGGAGACTTACCATCTGGACTCAGAGGAATTTGGACAATGAAACTGAAGAGTGTAACCAGCCACTTGGCAGACATAGAATGGTATAAATGGATTAATATAAGTTAAGAGCTAGTTCGAGAGCAAGCATAAGCTAAGGCCATAAGCACTGTAAATAAAAATGAACCTCTGTGTCCTTATTCTGGGACTGGGCAGACTTAGAAAAGCCCAGTTACAAACAACGTCCAACATACGAGCTCATAAAATCCAAACCTAGAGAAAGAACAATTCTCAACTTCATATGGGAACCCAAAAAACCCAGGATAGCCAAAACCATTCTCCACCTTAAAAGAACTTCTTGGAGAATCACCATCCCTGACCTCAAGCTGTACTACAGGGCAAATAGTGATAAAAACCGCATGGTATTGGTACAGAGACAGACAGGCTGATGAACAGAATAGAATTGAAGACCCAGAAATGAACCCACACACTTATGCACACTTCATTTTTGATAAAGAAACCAAAATCATACAGTGGAAAATGACAGCATTTTTGACAAATGGTGCTAGTTTAACTGGCACTCTGTGTGTAGAAGAATGAAAACAGATCCATTCTCATCACCTTGTACAAAGCTCAAGCCCAAGTGGATGAAGGACCTCAACATAAAACCAGATACACTAAGCTAATAGAAGAGAAAGTGGGGTAGCCTTGAACACATGGGCACAGGGGAAATGTCCTGAACAGAACATCAATGGCTCAGGCTCTAGGATCAACAATTGACAAATGGGACCTCATGGAACTGAAAAGCTTCTGTAAGGCAAAGGATACGGTCAATAGAAAAAAAAAAAAAACAGCAACCCACAGATTTGGAAAAGTTCTTTACTAACCTCCCATCTGATAGCAGGCTAATATTCAAAGCGTATAAAGAACTCAAGAAGTTAGACTCCAAAGGCCCAAATAACCCGATTTTAAAAATGGGGTAGAGAGCTAAACAGAGAATTCTCAACAGAAGAATCTTGAATGGCCCAGAAGCACTTTAAGAAATGTATAATAAAATGACCCTGAGATTCCACCTCATACCAATCAGAGTAACTAAGATCAAAAACTCAGGTGACAGCAGATGCTGGTGAGGGTGTGGAGAAAGAGGAACACTCCTCCATTGTTGATGGGATTGCAGACTGGTACAACCACTCTGGAAATCAATTTGGGGGTTCCTCAGAAAATTGGAATTAGATCTACCTGAAAACCAGCTATACCACTCCTGGGTATAGGCCCTAAAGATGCTCCACCAGACCACAAGGACACGTGCTCCACTGTTCATAGCAGCCTTATTCATAATAGCCAGAAGCTGGCAACAGCCCTCAGAGGAGGAATAGATACTGCAAATGTGGCTCATTTACACAATGGAATACTATTCAGCTGTTAAAAATGAGAACATCACGAATTTTGCAGGCAAATGGATGGAACTAGAAAATATCATCCCGAGTGATGTAACTCAGACCCAAAAAGACATACATGGTATGTACTCACTAATAAGTGGATATTAGCACGAAAGAAAAAAATACCCAGGATACAACCCACAGGCCATAAGAAGTTTAACACGAAGGATCCCATTTAGGAGCAGGAACAAAATAATCATTGGAGGCAGGGGGTGGGGAGGGATCTGGGTGGAAGGAGGGAGGGGGTAGGGAAAAGAGGAACAGAATCAGGTAGAGGGGGTAACAGGCAAAGCTCAGAGGGCCAGGAGAATGAAGGCAAAGGTGCAGCTTCTGGGGTTGGGGGCAGAGGGGACCTCTAGAATGTCCCAGAGACCTGCGGCATGAGAGGTTCCCAGGACTCAATGGGGATGACCTTAGCTGAGATGCCCAACAGTGGGGAGTTGGTCACCTCTAGTAGACAGACAGGGCACCCGTGGAGGGACAGAGCTACTCATCTACCGTCAAAATGTTTGACCCACAATTGTTCCAAACTTGAGATCCATCCCATGGGCAGGCACTAGACCCTGACACTATTGATGACGCTATGCTGTGCTTGCAGACAGGAAGGAGCCTAGCATGGCTGTCCTCTGTGAGGCTTTACCAACGGCTGACTGAGACGGATGCAGATACTTAACAGCCAACCACGGAACTGAGGCCAGGGACCCCTGTGGAAGAGTCAGGGAAGGATTGAAGGAGCTGAAGGATCAACTAACCCAGACCCCTCACACGAAGAAACTAAGCCACCAACCAAAGAGTGTACACGGACTGGTCTGTGACCTGTGGTACATATGTAGCAGAGGACCGCTTGTCTGGCCTCAGTGGGAGAGGGTGAACCTAATCCTGTAGAGACTTGATGCCCCAGGGAAGGGGGATGGCCTGGGGGATGAGGCGAGGGGGCAATCACCCTCTCCAAGGCAAAGGGGAAGGGGACAGAGAACTCTGGGAGGGGGAACCAGGATGGGAGGGGGCAACATTTGGAATGTAAATAAATAAACCGATAAAAAGACAAAGGACAGTAAAAGGGGCGGGTAGGAGGAAAATGACCAACATTCTAGGCCACTGGCTAATTTCTAAACACACTTAGAGGGTTCTCTGGATTGAGTGATTGATTACCCACGGTCATTTCTCAGGATTGCCAGTACTGCTTTAGTCTCTATTCTTCTAGGTGATATAGGGCAGATGGGGGGAAGAAAAATGGAGGAGTGACAGTGGCCAGAGCCACTCATAAGAACGGCGGAAGGCAGGTTCCAGAATTGGGGAGCTTGGGGACTGTGCCCAGCTACATCTGTGCCATTAACGGTGAAATCGTTGAGAGCATAGGACCTAGGGTCCCAGAGCTTAATTTCACTCATCTATTCTCCTTGTTGATATGAACCGCTAGGACAGTTCTAAAGAGACAGTAAGTGTGACTGAGGTCAGAGAAAGCAGGCAGGGGAAAGGGCATTTGCTTACAAGACCTATCAATTATCCCATTGATAATTTCCTCCCAACGAAGTCTGGGCGCTGAGTCCGCTTGCAGGCTCCTCTTGAAACACAGGCGTCACCCACTGTGTTATTTGCGAGAGGCCCGTTGGAAGCTTCTCTTTGTTTCTAAGGAGTAGTCTGAAGGAAGGCCCAACTCTTCTGATCTGTGACCATCACATGGCCAAGGAGTGGCTTTTTTCAGCGGCGTCACCAGGCCTAATCACTTTCTAAACTCTGCACATGACTTGGGGGTCCCTATGGTGACCGTGGTCTTAGTTAAGTTCTGTGCCCAATGCACTCTGATCATCCGAACTGCGTCTATCTCCAGATAAAACTAGGATTTTTTTTTTGTTGTTGTTAAATGAACCAACTCTTGAGAATCTGATGAGGGAAATTGTTACCTTTCTTCCAGAAATACAAACACATTTTTAATGCCATTTCAGAGAAGTGTAAACTCCGCTCTAGTCATTGCTAAAAGGCCATTGAACTGAAGGCAATACTGAGTTTATCTGCAAAAATCTTGCTGCTTGCATACTGGATCTTTGGGAGTATATATAAGAATGTGACTTTCTCCCTGGGATTTGTGTTTTATAAACTCAAAATATTTTTAAAATATTCTCTGTAGAGGAGTCGCTGTTTAATGAACTGCAGAACATTTTCTCCGAGGCCCATTCTAGCCTCAGAGAGCATGACTGTCATTATCTATACAGATCCCCAGACACTTGAACTTAGAAAGCCTGTGCTGATCTCCCTCTCATCCTGATGTCTTTGTAATCGGTGATTGATTACCTCCCCTGGCAGCTTGTTGACCATCCACAAGGAAAATAAGCAAGAGCTTAGAAAAATCCCAACAATTTTTTTTTTTTTTTTTTTTTTTTTTCTAGCTTGGATGGGGGGGTTGGAACTTCTCTGTAACCAAAAAATTTTTTGGCTTTTGAACGGCAAAAGAAGGCTGCCATGAATGAAGCACAGTCTCCAAATCTTGTTCTGTTTAAATGATGTGCTCACCCAGAGGCCTAAGGACAATTTGCTAACAAGCGCGATGCTCACTTCGTATAGGTAACAAGATACAAGCAGAACAGCTGCTGGAAATGCGCTAAACACTTGCACAATAATCTGATCGAACGCTGAGGGGAGGGAACACAATCAAGGGACAGTTTTGTGGGTGTGCAAGTGTGCCATCTGCCGGCCACATCGGGGAAAAGCACAGAGATTTTACAGCGCCCGTTCTTTCTTTACCCAAAGGTATTTGTCATTCGTCTTCTATGCGTCATATACAATCAAGTACGATACTCATGTCTGAGGCATTTTGGTGTGTTCAAGAAGTTGCAATTTGTATTTTTAAAACATTTTATTAGATATATTTTTTTTACTTACAATTCAAATGTTATTCCCTTTCCCAGTTTCCTGTCCATAAGCCCCCATTCCCTCCCCTCCCCCTCCCCCTCCCTCACACGGGTATTCCCCCTAGACATCCCCCTTATTGCCCTCCCCCATATTCCCCTGCACTGGGGTCCAACCTTGGCAGGACCAAGAGCTTCCCCTTCCCCTAGTGCCCCAACAAGGCTATTCTCTGCTACACATGCAGTTGGAGCCCTGGGTCAGTCCATGTATCGTCTTTCGGTAGTGGTTTAGAAAACTTTGTATTTTTAAAAGAAAGTTTGATAGCTACTTGGACCAGTTAAATGAGCTGAACGTATTCATTGATAAAAGGTATTTTAGAACTGGGGAGTGATGAATACATTTTTTTTTTTACTTAGGTGCCATTTATTTTAGAGTTAAAATAAAACCTGAAACTTCAAGGCATTAACATTTAACGTAAGAACAAAAGGAGAAAAGGACAGTACAAAAATTGAGATTTCATTCCTAGTGAATTTGTTAGACGTGTGTATTTTGTTTGTTTGTTTGCTTGCTTGCTTTTGTAGTGAGCAGTGGTCACCAATTTGACACAGAATAACTCATCTATACTCCTTACATAGTTATTCAAATTAATTCTCCTAGAAGGTAATGGCTGAAGTTACAGAGTGGCCAAGGATACCAGGCAGTGAACTTTAGAATGAACATGAGGATTTTAGACGTTTGGATCTTAGGAAAGCTGATCCTAGACCTCCACAGCATTGAAGAATAGGAGCCCCTGGTTAGAGCCTGATACAGTTCGGAAGGTCGAAGACACAAGAGGCTATGGCAGGCCAGGCATGGCTGAAGAGCTCGTAGATAAAGTGCTTGATCCCGAGAGAGACCCAACCATTAGCAGGAAGAAGGCAGAGTCACCTCATGTGGGGTCACCTCATGAGTACTCAAGCATGGGGGAGGGGAGTGCAGCTTTCCAGACAGCACCATCAGCATGATTTCCCCAGACAGGTTTCAGAGAGCCCACCTCGGCCGGAAATGCTGCAGATGAGCCCACCTCGGCCGGAAATGCTGCAGATGAACTTGGCTGGGGACTCACCCTCTGGGAGCTCGTATGGCTGTTTTAACTAAAGTGGTCAGGGAGCTTCTGTGCTTTTTCACATGCTGCCTAGGGGGACTCAACCCACTTTGAAGATCATTTTATTTCAAGTCCCTGTTCAGGCCAGAATGACAGTCCTAAATAGCTCACTGTGTTCAGGAGGATGTATTTTCTCTTGGGCCCTGCCATTTCCACTCATTTCAATACAAATCAAGAAGACTTGGATGATAATCATCTATGTCAAATAAGTAGTCAGAGAATAGCCTAATTTCAAGATTCAATCATAGGCTCTATGACCTAGTCTTCCTGCTATTTCGGGGGCACATTGATTTTGTCTCGTTTGCTGTAATTGTAAATACTACAGCCATCTAGCCACCATGACCCAGGGCTTCACTAATGAGCCAAGATTAGAGATCATCATGCAAAATTTATCGACATTATTTCACTGAAAATGCTAAGTACAGGTTGTTTGTTTCGGGTTTATGTATCAAGTGAGAAAGGAAGCAGTGTGGACTGCATATTCTTTGACAAGAGCTGCAAGGATGAACAGTACACATGGTAGTCAGGCAGTAATTATGGTGTTTACATGAGAGCAAGCATTGGGATGGTCACGTTACATTTACTGAACCCTGGCTGAGAAACCAAACAGTAATACAATAGCTTCTTGCAACTGTAAAGTGAAAGTTCAAGGGAAGCAAAAGAAAGAGTTTCTTTCTCTGTGTGCTATACACATGTGTGTTCGTGTGTGTATACACAGGCCTGTGTGGTCATGTGTGTGCTTGAGGCCAGAGCTCAACACTGAGTATCTTCTTCTATCATTTTTAATCCTCTTTTTTGAGACAGGGTCTCTCACTGCCTTAGAGATTTCCTGTTCCATTATTCTGGAACCCAGGGTCTGCTTGTCTCTACATGGTAAGCGAAGAAAACCAACTCCCAAAGCTTGTCCCCTGACCTCCACAAACACACCATGAAATACACACACATACACACACACACACACACACACACACACACACACACACACAGAGAGAGAGAGAGAGAGAGAGAGAGAAAGGATTAAAATGTAATTTAATAGTTTTTAGAATATGATTGGAAAGAAACCAAATCTACCCTTTCTGCATCAAGGTTTCCAAGTAAACCCTTGTAATTTCAGAGAACATTTAAGTCAACAGTCCCTCTGTATGCAAACACTGGTGAATCCTGTGCGGACCACGGGAGCCTGTCTGTATCTGTGAACAGCTCAGTGTTACCGAAAACACAACACTCCTGTACACGAAGGAACATACTCAGGTAATCCAGAAAGCACAGGAACACAGCAGTAGACTGTCATGGCCATCTGGGGAAGTGAAAGTGATCAGAAACAGGGTAAACTTAGGCTTTTCGCTGAAGATAGGCTTTACCATGGCTGAGGCCATGGTGACATTGACATCTTTTTTTCTCTGTGGTGCATTTGGGTATTCTCAGGCCCCTCAGCTCAGCATCAGAAGGACCATAGAACTCCACGAGTAATTCCACCTCTCTGGCAGGAACCAATCCAATTCGCTGTCTCTCTTACTCAGTACAGCCCTAGCTGTATTGGAGGTTTCCATTGGCTTGTGCGCCTATCCCGACACTGCTTGAAGGTACCAGACACAGGAAGCAGGGCCCACACAATGATCCTGAGCAGGGGAGAATGGAGTTAGGTAGATGGTTCAATAGGTAATATGCTCACTGCCCAAGAATGAAGGCCTGAGTTCAGATCCGCAGATCCCAAGTAAAAGTGAAAGGTGTACGTCTGGAGCACCAGGCAGAAGGAGAAGCGCAGGTCCTGGGCCAACCGAGTTAGCCAAAACAGCACGTTCAAGGTGCAGTGGGAGGCATTGCCTCAAAAGTTAAAGTGAAAAGCATTACGAAGACACCAGAAATCAGCCTCTGGCCTCTGTGTGCCCACGTACAGATGAGCATACCCACTCAAACACATATCATACACAGTACAGACACACACACACACACACACACACACACACACGCACACCACTTCCATACACATATGGGGTAGAGGGAGGAGAGAGAGAGAGAGAGAGAGAGAGAGAGAGAGAGAGAAGAAGGAGGAGGAGGAGGGGAGGAGGGGGAGGGGAGGGGGAGGAGGAGGAGGAGGAGGAGGAGGAGAGGAGGAGGAGGATGGACTCAGTCACACGAAGACTCAGGTGTCCCTCAATCTCACAAACCAACGTGACTCTGGTTTCTCTGCTCCATAACACGGACACCTCAGTGTTAGAGGTGACCTGTCAGTAACCCCTTCTAGCTTTGTAGATAACAGAACAGAGCCAAGGCAGCTTGATTCTAAACCAGCTCCCACTTCCTGCACAATTTCTCCTGCCTGGGCCTGGCTTGGTTCCTGTCCCTTGGCCTGCTCTCAGAGTCTGCCCATCCCGTATCATCAAGAGAGAGTGTTTGACTGGCTGCCACGATCGCCCCTGATTACTCACCAGTGCTCACAATGAGCACAACTTGGTACACAGCAGTAGCTATCATCCCATTCTGACTACGTCTTGCAAGACGGGCACCTGTAAAGTTCCATTTGAACAGTGTCTTCATTTAGGAAGAAGAGCTGGATGGTCGTGGCTTTCCCTAAATCTCTCTGTGCCCCATAGAGAGGAATTTAACAGAAAGTCACTTCTGAGAAGTTGGATCCTTACAAACATTTACGCAATACCCAACCCACCCACGAATAAATGAGCACTAATCTGCAGGCTGTCAGGTGTGCCCCTAAGCGGCTTCCATCCGTTATCTTTTAAGTTTTAGTGCCTGAAAGGGAGAAAACTTGCACTCAGTTAGTCCAAATTGCCTGAGGTTGTGTAATGAATAAATCGTGGTTCAAAGTCTGAACACTTGACGTGAAAGCTGCTGTCTTTGCTAAACATCCCATTCATTGTCCATTGATATTTCTCAGGCATTCGCTTACTTGGATATTTATAATTTCACTCCTGTAAGATGTATTTTCTTTACTGTTGATTGCTTGCTGAGGCAAACTGTTCTAATAGACAAAGGCAAAATATGTATTCTCCTGACTACATTTATAAATATTTATAGCAGAGCGCCTCCTCACAGTGAGGTTCTTCTGTGTAATTGATAAATTGCATATTAGAGGGATGTGAAATCAGAAATATTTTTCAATCAAATCGTATTTCCCAACATGAACCTGTTTGTCATCTTGATGCACTTTAAGTGTTTGTGTGAAAGAATTTCCCGTTCCAAGTCTCCCTTTGAAAGATTCATGCTCTACATCCCAACTCTCAATTTCTGCCTCCCAGATGGAATTGCAAGTAATGATCACAGAAAACATATTTGAGCACGGTAAGACATTTGAGAAAAACCTAGTTCCACCAATCTCGTTGAGATCAGTAGCATCGCCCATCAGTGTTTCTCTGTCTTCTTTCTGATCACATGGTACGATTTCTCTCCCTCATCGCCTCTGATGCCACATGTGATGGTTGTGATGGTTTGTATCGGGCAGGTAAACCCAAGCAGAGCGACCTATTTTATCCTCCTGCAGCATCTACAAGACACAGTAGCAACCATGTTCCTCTGACAAGGCTGACAACCGAGGGCACCTTTAGCCTAAGTTCTGGAGCGATGATAGTGAGCACAGCCTTGCAGTGTACAGTGCTTTGCCTTGAGACACAAATACTTAGGGACCTTCACTACCATAACGTAACAGAATCTACTCCCTGATGAGCTAATATGATGCACATTCGCCTTCTGCATATTCCCTTCACATTTTACCTGTATAAATAGTCTCTATGTGGATGTAATTACAGTGTGTAGATATAACTTTCTGTGCTAAACTTTTCGAAATATTATGCTGCAAATATTCTCTTAGTCTTCTCAGACTGAATGTTCATCATTTTACTGATTGTATAATGCCCTGTATAAAACCAACCTCTACAGTTATGTAGTATTAACTTAGTTGTTTTTATTTTTTGTTACAAATTATGGAACTCTTAAGTGTTTCCAGACATTTACAGCTGAATTCTCTTTTAAAAATGCTTTTGAGGGAAAAATAAGATAATTTTCTTTTTTTTTTCTTTCAGTTTTCTAGTCAGGTATTTTATAATTAAACTCACAGAACCTTTTCTGGATATTCGTACATAATTTCAGCAATAACAAAACTGAAATCTTTCTGTTTCCTTTTATTTGGCCACCCTTTCAGAATATAAGACTCAACTGTCCCAAGACAGAATGTCAGAATAGTCTTTCCAGAAGGTCCAGACATTGATTACAGAAAAAAGTATACGACTTGAGCCAAGGGTGGTTGTGTACATCTATAATATCTGTACCCTAGGGCAGGAAGAACACAAGCTGGAGGATAGCCTGGACTACATAGCATGTTCCAGGCCAGCCTAGGCTCCATACTGAGGTCCTAGTAAAAAAATGGTATTTGATTATAAAATTTTGTATCTACCATAAATAGCTTAAAGTTATACAAATTAACTGTCCCAAAGATAGAAGGATCGCTTTAACTGAGACCAAATGAGTAGTGTTTCACCCTCCCACTGAACCAGAGAATTTATTCTTCAGTTGACAGTAAACATGTTTACACAACATTATTCCTAAGGAAACCAGACTGGTCACCCCGCCAGAAAACACAATAACTCTGCCTTCTCTCTTTACATTGATCATTTTGATGAAGAAAGCAATTTCATTTCTTCTAATGCATGGACTGTATATCTGAACTTGTTGTCTGTTTTTACACTCCTAGTTTTTCTTATTTGTCTAACACTGCTTTCGGAGGCACTCAGTGATTTGTAGCTATTACTCTGTAAATACTTTGTAGAGCGATGGAGTCAGCCATCTATGCAAACATTTGAAACGTGCACAGACCCCAGCTCTGATCCGATTGCTTGATGCTTTCCTTCTGTTACTTCTCTCTCTTTCTGTCTTAGCCTCCCCCCAAGTTGGATTGTTTTCCCTTGCATTTCAGTGACCGAGAAACAAAAGCAACAACCCAATGGTGAAGGTGAGTTCTGCATGAAGGTTGGGGGAGAGGGGTGATGATTTATGAATGCCACGCAAAGGCAAGACCCTTAGTGACACTGTCAGATCAACACTTGTACGACATCATTAACTCTTTCCAATACCTCATCTCACCGATAAGATTCAATTAGTCACCTTCTAGTTTTCCATTCTCAAAGCATGGTTGTACATGTGAGTAACATGTGATAGTACTTTGCAATTACCTAGGCTGCAGACAGAACCACAGGTGCGTGGACACACCTGAAAAGAGGGCTCCTCAAATGAGGGCTTGCCTCCAGGTTGGCATGACTCTGGGAGATTTTCTTGATGGTTAATTGACGTAGGAGGGGTAGCTTACTGTTGGCAGTGCCATGCCTGGCTGTATCAGGAAGGTGGCTCAGCAGACCAAGGAAGGAGCTGGTAAGAGGCACCCCTTCATGATCCCTGCTTCAGTTCTTGCCTCCAGCTTCCAGCTTTGGATGATGGAATTCAATCTGTAAATCAAGCCTTTTCCTCCCACAAGTTCCTTTTTGATCAGTGTCACATCATAGAGACAGAAATCAAACCAAAGTAATATCATTGTGATAAAAATATAATGGACAATATTATTAAATACTGTATTTCAAGAGAGACTAAAAAAGAGTAAAGTAATTTTTCTAAGTGAGAAACTGTATGCCTGATTATAAGAGGATGCTGAAAAAACTACCATTTTGAGAAATAAAAGACATTTTGGGCTGGAAAGCAGTTTTCAGAGATAAAGGCCCCCATTACAATGCCTTATTCTAGCACATCAGTTACTGCCATTAGTACCGGGCATGGGGTTTACCTACTGTCAGGCTGGGGTTCAAAGCTAGGATCACTTCATTGTAACTTGATGATAAATCCTACCATTTTCCTACATCGGTTCCTCCGATAAAATGAATGTACCAACACCTGTCTGAAGATATTCTCTAAGGGGTCAGCTAGCTGCCTCCATGGGTAAAAGCGCTCGCTGTGTTAGCCTGACAGACAACCTGGACACTGAAGTGGAGAGTTGGAAGCCATTTGGTTTGGGGCCAATGTATCAGTTGCTGTGTTGTAAACAGATTTCAAGGGGAACAAATGCATACAGAAGACAGAGTTTAGAGAATAGTGCATGAACCCGGAAGAGAGAAGACAGGGCTCTATGGGTGGTGGTATGTGTGCTCAGGAAAGGGAAAAGCAAGCGAGTAGAGATACTGACATTTTCAATAATCTCAACTCCAAAAGGAGCAGAGATTAGGTGGTGGGTTGATGAGAGACAAATAGATGTCAAAAGACTCTCTGTCTCTGTCTCTGTCTCTGTCTCTGTCTCTGTCTCTCTCTCTCTGTGAATTTGTGTATCAGTGTAAGGTGTGACTATGTATGTGCATGTGTGTGGGGTGTGTTTGTGTGTGTGTTTGTGTATGATTGTGAGTTTGTGTGTCACTGTGTGGTTTGAGTGTGTATGTGTATGTATGACTGTGTGTCTGTGTGTGTGTGTCTGTGTGTGTAAAATGACACATAGGTAATTATGTGTCATGGTATACAGATAGACATTAGAGGACAACTTTGTGGGGCTGGTCCTCTCCTCCTACCTTTATTTGGGTCCTGGGGATTGATCTTAGACCATCAGGTTTGCCCAGAGAGTGCTTTATCCTCTGAGACATCTCACCACTTCTGAGATTTGTTTTTGATGAGAAAAATAAATACTTCTATCTTCTGATGGGAATCATTTTCGAGACAATAGACCTTTGGGTGTGGGTTTTATTAAGTAGCGAGTGATAGTTCTTTTTAATTATGATTAAAGTATTTATTTATTCTCTTTACAACCCAATATCAGCCCTTCTGTTCCTCTCAGTACCCCCTCATCAAAGTCCTCCCTGAACCTTCTTTTGAGAAAGGGAACCCCCCTCTGGGTATCGCCTCCCTAATCCCCACCATGATTATCCTGCACTTTATGACTAATATCCACTTAGTGGCCACAGATCATGCATGTCATTTTGGGTCTGGGTTACCTCAGCATGCTATTATCTAGATCCATCAATTTGCCTGCAAAATTCATGATGTCCTTGTTTTCAATGGCTGAGTAGTAATCCATTGTGTAGATACACCACATTTTCTGTATGTATTCCTCAGTTGAGAGACATCTAGATTGTTTCCAGTGTCTGGCAAATACAATAAAGCTGCTATGAACAAGTTGAGCAAGTGTTCTTGTGAGGTGGTGGAGAATCTTTTGGGTATATGCCCAGGAAGGTATAGCTGGGTCTTGAGGTAGCACTATTCCCAGTCTTCTGAGAAACTGCCAGGTTGATTTCCATAGAGGTTGTAGAAGTTCCCACTCCCACCAGCAGTGGAGGATTGTTCCCTTCTCCATTCCCTCACCAGCACATGCAGTCCTTTCAGTAGTTTTATTTCAGCCATTCTGACTGGTGTGAGGTGGAATCTCGGGGTTGTTTTGATTTTCATTTCCCTGATGACTAAGGATGTTGAATATTTATTTTTTAATAAATTTATTTTTCTTGTATATTTTATGTATTTACATTTCAAGTGTTATCCACCTTCCCACCTCTCCCATACCCCTCCACCTGCTTCTATGAGGATGATCCTATTCCCACCCACCCACTCCAGTCTCAACGCCCTGGCATTACCCTACATTGGGGAAATGAGCCTTCACAGGACCAAGGGCTTTTCCTCCTATTGATGCTGGACAGTGCCATCCTCTGCTACATATGTGGCTACAGTCCCTGGGAGCTCTGGTAGGGTCTGGTTGGTTGATATGGTTGCTATTCCTATGGTGTTGCAAACCCCTTCAGCTCCTTCAATCCTTTCTCTAACTCCTCTATTGGAGTCCCCTTGTTCAGTCCAATGGTTAGCTGCAACCATCCTCATCTGTATCAGTACGGCTTGTACAGAGCCTCTCAGGAGACACCCATATCTGGCTCCTGTTGCCTAGCACTTCTTGTCATCAGCAATAGTGACTGGGTTTGGTGGCTGCATATGGGATAGATCTCCAGGTGGGGCAGTCTCTGACTGGCCTTTTCTTCAGTCCCTGCTCCACTCTTTGTCTCTGTATTTCCTCCTGTGAGTATTTTGTTCTCCCTTCTAAGAAGGAATGAAGCATCAACATTTTTGTCTTTCTTCTTCTTGGACTTCATATGATTTGTGGATTTTTCTTAGATATTCCAAGTTTTTGGGCTAATATCCATTTATCAGTGAGTTCATACCATTAGTGTTCTTTCATGACTGGGTTACCTCACTCAGGATGATATTTTCTAGTCCCATCCCATTTGCTTAAGAATTTCATGTAGTCATTTTTAATAGCTAAGTAGTACTCCATTGTGTAGATGTACCACATTTTGGGATCCATTCCTCTGTTGAAGGACATCTGGGTTCTTCCCAGCTTCTGGCTATTATAAATAAGCTGCTATAAACATAGTGGAACAAATGTTATATGTTGGAGCCTCTTTATGTTATGCCCAGGAGTGGTATAGCTGGGTCCTCAGGTAGTACTATGTCCAATTTTTTGATGAACCTCCAGACTGATTTCCAGAGTGGTTGTACAATCCCACCAACAATGGAAGACTGTTCCTCTTTCTCCACATCCTCACCAGCATCCTCTGTCACCTGAGTTTTTGATCTTAGCCATTCTAACTGGTGTGAGGTGGAATCTCAAGGTTGTTTTGATTTGCATTTCCCAGATGACTAAGGATGTTAACATTTCTTTAGGTGCTTCTCAGCCATTCAATATTCCTCAGCTGAGGGTTTTTTGTTTAGCTCTATACTCCATTTTCAATAGGACAATTTGAATCTCTGGAGTCTAACTTCTTGAGTTCTTTGTATATATTAGATATTAGCCCTCTATCAGATGTAGGATTGGGAAAGACCATTTCCCAATTTGTTGGTTGCCATTTTGTCCTATTGACAGTGACATTTGCCTTATAGAAGCTTTGCAGTTTTATGAGGTCCCATTTGTTGATTCTTGGTCTCAGAGCATAAGCCATTGGTATTCTGTTCAGGAAAATTTCCCCTGTGTCCATGTGTTCAAGGCTCTTCTTCACTTTGTCTTCTATTAGTTTGAGTGTATCTGGTTTGATATGGAAATCTTTGATCCACTTGGACTTGAGCTTTAAACAAGGAGATAAGAATGGATTGATTTGCATTCTTCTACATGCTGACCTCCAGTTGAACCAGCACCATTTGTTGAAAATGCTGTCTCTTTTCCATTGGATAGCTTTAGCTCCTTCATCAAAGATCAAGTGACCATAGGTGTGTGGGTTCATTTCTAGGTCTTCAATTCTATTCCATTGATCTACCTGCCTGTCTCTAGACCAATACCATACAATTTTTATCACAATTACTCTGTAATACTGCTTGAGGTCAGAGATGGCGATTCCCCCAGAAGTTCTTTTATTGTTGAGAATAGTTTTCACTATCCTGGGTTTTTTGCTTTTCCAAATGAATCTGCAAATTGCTCTTTCTCATTCTATGAAGAATTGAGTTGCAATTTTGATGGGGATTGCATTGAATCTGTAGATTGCTTTTGGCAAGATGGCCATTTTTACTATATTAATCCTACCAATCCATGAGCATGGAAGATCCTTCCATCTTCTGAGAACTTCTTTGATTTCTTTCTTCAGTAGGTGCTTCTCAGACATTTGAGATTCCTCTGCTGAGAATTCTGCTTAGCTCTGTATCCCATTTTCAGTCTCTAGCTTCTAGAGTTCTTTATATATGTTGTATATTAGCTTTCTGTCAAATGTAGAGTTAGTGAAGAAGACCTCTTCTCAATCTATAGGCTGCCATTTTGTCCTGATGGCAGTGTCCTTTGACTTACAGATGCTTTTCAGTTTCATGTGATCTCACTTATCAATTGTTGACCTTAGTGCCTGAGACATTAATGTTCTGTTCAGGAAGTTGTTTCCTGTACCGACAAGTTCAAGGGTATTCTCTACTCTCTGTTTTATTAGAGTTAGTGTATCTGGTTTTATGTTGAGGCATTTGATATTTGGACTTGATTTTTGTGCAGGTTGAGAAATATGGATTTATTTGCATTCTTCTATATGCAAAGATCCAGTTAGACTACCACCAATTTTTGAAGATGCTTTCCCTTTTCCATTATACGGTTTGGCTTTTTTGTCAAATATCAAGTGTTCATAGGTTTATTTCTGTGTCTTTGATTTGATTTCATTGATCCATCTGTCTGTTTCTATACCAATACCAGGCAGTTTTTTCTCCTATTGCTTTGTAGCACAGCTTGAAGTCAGGGATAGCAATATTTCCAGAACTTTTTTTTTATTGTTCTGGATTATTTCAGGTATTCTGAATTTTTTGTTTTTCCATATGAAGTTGAGAATTATTTTTTCAAGATCTGTGAAGAATTGGGTTGGAGTTTTGATGGGAATTTCACTGAATCTATAGGTTGCTTTTGGCATGGTGGCCATTTTCACAATTTTAACCCTATTGATCTATGAGTAAGGGAGGTCTTTCTGCCTTCTGATATCTTCCTCAATTTCCCTTTTCAGATATTTGTAGTTCTTGTCATATGGGTCTTTCCCTTGCTTGATTAGAAAGTTACACCAAGTTATTTCGTATTATTTGTGGCTATTATGAGGGAAGGATGCTATTTTCCTAACTTCTTTCTCAGGCCATTTATTACTTGTATAAAGGAGGGCTACTGATTTCTTTGAGTTAATTTTGTGTCCAGCCTCTTTGATGAAGGTGTTTATCAACTGCAGGAGTTCTGTGGTAGAATCTTTGGGGAATGTATACTATCATATCATCTGAAAATAGGGATATTTTGACTTTTTCCTTTTCAATTTGTATTTCTTCAATATCCTTTAGTTTTCTTAGTGCTAGAACTTCAGGTACTAGATTGAAGAGATATATGAAATGTAGACAGCCTTGTCCCTGACTTTAGTGGAAATGCTTTAGGTATCTCTCCATTTAATCTGATGTTGGTTATTGGCTTGCTGTATACTGCCTTTATCGTGTTTAGGTATCCTCATAACTCTGCTCTCTCTCCAAAACTTTTCTCATGAAGGGGTGTTGGGTTTTGCCAAATGCTTTTTCATCACCTAGTGAGATGATCATGTGATTTTTTCTTTAAGTTTGTTTATATGGTTGATTATGTGGATGGATTTTCCTAAATTGAAGCACTCCTGCATCCCTGGGATGAAGCCTACTTGATCATGATGGATGATGTTTTTGATGTTTTCCTGGATTCTGTTTGTGAGTATTTTTGCATCATTATTCATAAAAGGAATTAGACTGAAGTTCTTTTCCTTTGTTGAGTCTTTGTGTGGTTTAGGCATTAGGATGACTCTGACTTTGTAGAATGAGTTTGGCAGTGTTTCTTCAGTTTCTATTTTGTGGACCAATTTAAGGAATATTGGTACTAGCTCTTCTTTGAAAATTTAGTGGAATTCTGCACTAAAACCATCTGCCATCTGGCCCTGAGCATTTTTTTTTGATTGGGAAGATTTTAATGTCTGCTTCTATTTTCTTAGGATTTATAGTACTATTCAGATAGTTTACTTGATTTTGATTTAGCTTTGGTAATTGATAGATATCTAGAAAATCATCCATTTCATTTAGATTTTCCTATTTTGTGGGGTACAGGCTTTTGATGTAAAAACCTAATGATTCTTTGAATTTCTTCAATGTCTGTTGTCATGTTTCCCTTTTTATTTCTGATTTTATTAATTGGGGAACGTCTCTATGCCTTTTAGTTAGTTTGGCTGAGGGTTTGTCTATCTTACTGATTTTCTTAACGAACCAGCTCCTGGTTTTGCTGATTCTTTGTATTGTTTTCTTTGTTTCTAATTGATTGATCTCAATCTTGAGTTTGATTATTTCCTGACCTCTGCTCCTCCTGGGTGTGCTTGCTTCTTTTTTTCCTAGAGTCTTCAGATGTACTTTTAATTCGTTAGTATGAGAACTCTCCAATTTCTTTATGTAGCCACCCAGTGCTATGAACTTTCCTCTTAGCACTGCTTTCACAGTGTCCCATAAGTTTGGGGATGTTGTGCCCTCACCTTCACTTGAATTCTAGAAAATCTTTAATTTCTTCCTTGACCCAGTGATCATTGAGTAGAGAGTTGTTCAGCTTCCATGAGTGTGTGAGCTTTCTGTTTTTACTGTTGTTGAAGTCCAGCTTTAATCTATGGTGGTCTGATAAAATGCAAGGGGTTACTTCAATCTCCTTGTATCTGTTGAGGTTTGCTTTGTGACCAATTATATGGTCAGTTTTGGAGAAAGTTGCATGAAGTGCTGAGAAGAAGATATATTCTTTATGTTTGGGTGAAATGTTCTATAGATATCTGTTAGGTCCATTTGCCTCATAACCTCTGTCAGTCTCATTATTTTTCTGTTTAGTTTCTGTCTCAGTGACCTATCTATTGGTGAGAGTGGGCCGTTGAGGTCTCCTAATATTAATGTGTGCAGTTTGATGTGTGATTTAAACTTTAGCAATGTTTCTTTTACAGATATGAGTGTGCTTGCATTTGGTGCTTAGATGTTCAGAATTGAGATGTCTTCTTGGTGGAGTTTTCCTTTGATGAATATAAAGTATCCTTTGTGTCTCTTTTAATTACTTTTGATTGAAAGTCTATTTTATTAGATATTAGAATAACTACTCCAGCTTGTTTCTTGGGTCCATTTGCTTGGAAACCCTTTTTCCAGCCCTTTATTCTGAGATAATGACTATTTTTTTTTTTGCTGAAATATGTTTCTTGTATATAACAGAATGATGAATTCTGTTTACACGTCCATTATGTTAGTCTGTGTCTTTTTACTGGGGTATTGAATCCACTAAGTCTATTGATGTTTAGAGATATTAATGACCAATGCTTGTTACTTCCTGTTATTTTGATGTTGGTCATGGTTGATTGTGTGTATGTGTGCGTGTATCTTTCTCTTCTATTAGTTTTAGTGGTGTGACATTATTTATTTGTGTTTTCTTGAGTATAGTTAGCCTTATTTGGTTGCAGATTTCCTTCCAATATCCTCTGTAGGTCTGGGTTAGTGGAGAGGTATTGTTTGAATTTGGTTTTACCATGTATTATCTTGGTTTCTCCATCTATGGTGATTGAAAGTTTTGCTGGGTATAGTAGTCTAGGCTGCAATCTGTGGTCTCCTAGGGTCTGCAAGACCTCTCTGCCCAGGCCCTTCTAACTTTTAGAGTCTCAGATGAGAAATTGAGTGTAATTTCTGATAGGTCTACTTTTATGTGTTACTTGGTCTTTTCCCCCTGCAGCTTTTAATATTCTTTCTTTTTTTCTGTATACTTAGTGGTTTGATTATTATGTGGAAGAAGGATTTTCTTTTCTAGTTCAATCTGTCTGGTGTTCTGTAAGCTTCTTGTACCTTTATAGGCCTCTCTTTCTTTAGGTTAGGGCAATTTTATTCTATGATATTGTTAAAGATGTTGTCTGCCTTTGAGGGAGGCATCTTCTTCCTATTTTTCTATTATTCTTAAGTTTGTTTTTTTTTTCATAGTGTCCCAAATTTCCTGGATGTTTTGTGTCATGAATTTTTTAGATTTTGCATTTTCTTTGACTGATGTATTGGTTTCTTCTATTGTATCCTCCACCTGAGATTTTTCTCTTCCATCTCCTGTATTCTGCTGGTGATGCTTACATCTGTAGTTCCTGTTCTCTTTCCTAGGTTTTCCATCTCCAGGATTGCCTCAGTTTGTATTTTCTTTATTGCTTCCATTTACCTTTTTAGGTCTGGGACAGCTTTATTCATATCCTTCACCTGTTTGAATGTATTTTTCTGTATTTCCTTAAAAGATTTATTCATGTCCTCTTTAAAGTCCTCTGTCATCTTTATAAGATTGGATTTAAAATTATCTTCTTATCCTCCAGTTTAATTAGGACATCCAGGGTTTGCTGTTGCAGGATAACTGGACTCTGGTGGCCATATTGCCCTAGGTCTTGATTGTGTTCTTACACTATCCTTTAGGCATCTGGTTTTCCCTGGTGTTGGCTGGATGATCCTGATAGCAGCAGGACTTCTCAGGAAGGTGAGGGGAGCCATGGGCCAGATGATGAAGGTCAGGGAACCCCACTCTGAACACTGTGTCAGGGTGGACCCTACTCTTCAGGCTGTGTCCCAGTCAAGCCCAGCTGGGGTGGTGGGCAGATCCAACTAGAATGGGTGGTCAGGCAGGGTTCCAAGATGGTTAGTTTTGGGGCCCTTAAGGTTTCTACAGGGAAGCAGGATGCTCTTGGGTCCTGCATGGCTCCTCCAGGACCAAGTTCAAAGCTAGACAGTGGTGCACAGGGGATCACATGTACCATTCACCTCTCATGATGATAGATTTTTTTTCTTCAATAAAATTCAGCTCAACTCAAGTCAGTTCAACAAATATTTATGGAGGCTCTGTGTAGGACAAAGCACTACTTTACATAGGATACATTTGTAAATGACACAGTTAAAAGGTCTTTGTCTTTTTCTAGATATGACAAGTTAATAAACTATATAACATACAAGATAATAAATACATCAGAAAATGTAGGACTAACTAAAGGGCTATAGAAATACCGAACATGAACTTCAGTTTTACATAGAGTATTTGGTCAAAGAAAGACTTCCTGAGAAATCAAATAATCAACATTCCAGGAAGTGTGATGGCCAGTGCACTCTGCTGCAGGGCAGAGTGTCAGGAGTGCATGGAGATAGAGAAACAGAATACAAACAACTGTTATTCACCTCTGATTGCTTAGGGAGATGAACACTGGAGCCTGGAGTGTCCAACTGGACTGAGAGAATTCTGATTGAAAAGAAAATAAGGACACCATCCAGACCATGATTTAAAGTAGGGGGAGAAAGTTGTTCCAGATCCCAGAGATGAGGAAGAAGAGGGAAGGATACCAGCAACTCTAAAGGAAGAGGTGCCACCTATCAGAGCTCCTAAGCTAGGCACCTGCGACCTCCCTCACACAGGGATGACTGTCTACAATAGACCTGTGCCTTGCTTGATTGACATCCCTGAAATATGTCAGCAGAACTTTAATGATCCTGCTCCAAGGCCACCAGAGCCACCAGGGCCACTAGAAAACTAAACTTTCTGCAAAGAGCAGAATCAACCAGAAGCCACTGGGTTAGTCAGGGCTGCTTTCCCACTGTTCATAGCTTCACTTTCTCTCTCAGCCTCAGTCCCAATAAAGTGAGAGCTCTTCAGTATGAGGAACATTTCATGTGGTTCTGTGTGGGCCTGAGAATCTATGATCCTAAGAAACCCCAAGAAGAAGTAGGTATTTCATGCCTGGAGCCAATTCTGAGCACAAACAGGTCAGCTTACCCTCTTCTTTAGCATATTTTCACAGAAATATAGCGAGATGGTCAGAGAAACTCAACTCAAGAAACACCAGCCAGGAAAAATCACCTCTCATACCTCTGTTTCTGACCTCGTTAAGTTTTTTTCTTTGAATGCATTGTTTTTTCTAAGGGACACAATTTGCAATATAGTTGAGTTTTTAAAATCTGAAATCATGGCCTGATACCTCTATCTCTGTCTCTCTGGCTTTCTCCCTCTGTCTTTTTTTCTAGTGGATGAAGATTGTGTTGCTCAAGTAAGATGCACATTCCTGTGCTCAAGTGATCCACCTGCCTCATTCTCTTGATAGCTGGGCCTGAAAGTACACACTACTAGGCCCAGATTCTCTCTTTTGATAGAGAATTGGCTTTATGTATTTCCTGTTCAGGGACTAACAGGCATCAGTGTAGGAAGATCTAATGACTATGTCTTAAAAAACATGGCAAAAGTTATTCGATGTTTTAAAGATTGAAAACACTTTAGAGTCATGTGTATATGTGTGTCTATGTAGGAATTTGCATTGTATGTGTAGATGCCTGTGGAGTCCAGCAGAGGGCATTCAATCCTACCAAGCTAGAGTTACAGGTAGCTGTGAAGTGTCTCACATGGGTGCCTGGAACCGAACTCCAGTCATCTATAAGAATAGCACATACTTTCAACCACCAACTTTCTTTCCAGCTCTAAGATACTCGATTTTTAAAATCAGAGCAGGAACAAGAAAATAAAACATGAAGAAATCAGACAGAAGGAAGACGACCAAGGCAATGCAGAAGTCAATAGAGAACAAATTTACGGTTACTGACAGGCTTCGAAAAACTTAAAATGTGTTCACCTGAAAAGAATGCAAATAAGTAGAATGGAAAAACATTTAAAGAATAATTATAAGGGACACTGCAAAGACTGAGGATTTATGGAAAACTTCATGGAAGTTAGAAAGGAGTTAGAAAGGAGTACGGGGCTGAAGAGATTGCTCAGTGGTTAAGAGCTCTTGCTACTCCTGTAGACCTATGTTTGAGTCCCAGTGCCCACATATGTGGCTCACAACCACCTGTAACTATACCTCCAGGGGACCTAATGCCCTCTTCTAGTCTTTGAGGGCACACACACACACACACACACACACACACACACACACACTGCATACCATCATAGAGACATATTACAAACACACATAAATATAAGTAAATCTTTTAAGAAGGAGTTTAATTAGAGGTACCATGCATGGATAGACAATTCTGCTTCCAGAAGACACAAGTTGCTACATGAAAATTGCGGTAGGAAGGTATGTGCCCTTGTTTACCCACCATAACTATATGGTAAAACCCCATTCCTGAAGACTTCACACTAATATTTTTTTATTTGTTATGAAGGCATTGTCTCTCCATCTTTATTAAATTGGATATTTCTTATTTACATTACAATTGTTATTCCCTTTCCCGGTTTCCAGGCCAACATCCCCCTAACCGCTCCCCCTCCCCTTCTATTTGGGTGTTCCTCTCCCCATCCTCCCCCCCATTACCACCCTCCTCCCAACAATCCCGTTCACTGGTGGTTCAGTCTTGGCAGGACCAAAGGCTTCCCCTTCCACTGGTGCTCTTACTAGGCTAGTCATTGCTACCTATGAGGTTGGAGCCCAGGGTCAGTCCATGTATAGTCTTTGGGTAGTGGCTTAGTCCCTGGAAGCTCTGGTTGGTTGACATTGTTGTTCATATGGGGTCTCGAGCCCCTTCAAGCTCTTTTAGTCCTTTCTCTGATTCCTTCAACGGGGGTCCTATTCTCAGTTCAGTGGTTTGCTGCTGGCATTCACCTATGTATTTGCTGTATTCTGGCTGTCTCTCAAGAGAGATCTACATCCAGTTCCTGTCAGCCTGCACTTCTTTGCTTCATCCATCTTAACTAGTTTGGTGGCTGTATATGTATAGGCCACATGTGTTCCTTCTGCCTCTGTTCTAAACTTTGCCTCCCTATCCCCTCCCAAGGGTATTCTTGTTCCCCTTTTAAGGAAGGAGTGAAGCATCCACATTTTGATCATCCTTCTTGAGTTTCATGTGTTCTGTACATTTAAGGTAATTCGAGCATTTGGGTTAATAAATAGCCACTTATCAATGAGTGCATACCATGGACTTCACACTAATCTTAAACCAACCAGTAAACTCACTTCTTGCTGCCTCGCTCTCATTGTGCCAGGAGGTTCTATGTAAGTAACTGGGGGAGAAAAGACATCATGGCCTTACCCAGTGCTGGAGCCTTCGTACTGTAATATTGACCTGCTTGGCAAGATATGCCCACTGGTACAATGGTAATATGAGTCTTTCAGGTTAACGAGATGCTTTCTAGTTGGGTGGAAACCTGTTTCTCAGAGGGGAACTCATGCCTGATACTGTAAACACCATCAAAACTCAGTCTGATTATTTCTATGACTTTTTCATAAATATCAGAAATGGTTATATCTTACGTTATTTAAATTATCTCAGACTATAAAAATGATGGAGAATTTGACATTTTCAAAGACTGTCATATATAATCAACACTAGATAATCCAATTTAAATAGAATAATAAAACTAATCAAGAAGTTCTGAGAAAAATTATCATCACCACCATGCAGCAGGGCCCTTAAGAGCTGAGAATCCTTGGACATTAGAAAAACTACCAGTATAGTTTGTTTCATCAGCAAAGTAAATGAGGGCAAACACACGTTCTATCAGTAGCTTCTCAGATGGTAGTTGAAACACTCAGTTGACAACATGGTGAAGGGATATCTTAGAATATCATTTTGAATAGGAAACAATACTACAACTATATGTAGGATGTAGCAGTGTGTAGAACTAAAGGTAAAACAATGGCTTATTCTCTGGAGATCCATACCTAAGTTTCATACAATTAAAAAAATATATATATAAAAAAACCAGAAGTGGATATTTGCCAATTTCAGAACAAAAGAATAACCTTTATATTATTGTCACCACTCATCAACAAAGATGACTAAGGACCTGGACTATTTGAGGCCATCCAAGGTCAGCCACTTGCTGCTTTGGGTGTGACCTTGGTCAAGCTGCTGAACTTCTATTCTTCATGACGTTTTATTCTGAAAACTGCAGGCTAATAAAACCTGCTTTGTAGAATTAAATGATGGGGGGACAAGGAACTGGAGATAGCCGCTGGAGTGTTCCAGATGCCAGGGAAGCAAGAGGCTCCCAGGACCCAACAGGGGTGACTTTAGCTGAAATGTGCAGCAAAGGGGAGATAGAACCTGTGGAGACCACCTCCAGTAGATACACATGGCTCCTGGTCGAGGGATGAGGTCACCCACCCATCTCAAAGTTCTTAACCCAGAAATCCTGTCCAAAGGAAAGACAGGGACAAAAATGGAGCACAGACTGAAGGAAGGGCCATCCGGGAACTGTCCCACCTGAGGATCCATCCTGTCTGCAGTCACCAAACCCTGGCAATGTAGTTGTTGCCAAGAGGCGCTTGCTGACAGGAACCTGGTGTGGCTGTTCCTTGGGAAGTTCAGCCAGCAACTGACCAATGCAGATGTGGATGCTTGGAGCCAACCATCAGACTGAGCTCAGGGATCCTGGTGGGGAAGCTGGTGGAAGGACTGGAGGAGTAGATGGGGATTGCAACACCATAGGAAGAACAATGTCGGCTAGCCAGACCACCCAGCGATCACAGGGACTAGACCACCAACCAAGGTTTGTACAGGGAGGGAATCCATGGCTCTAGATACATATATAGCAGAAGAGGGCCTTGTCTGGCATCAATGGGAGGAGAGGCTCTTGGTCCTGTGGAGATTTGATGCTCCAGTTAAGGGGGATGCTGGAGCAAAGGGGTGGGAAAGGGTGAGTGGGTGGGTGAGCACCTTCATAGCAGCAAAGGGGAGGAGGAGAGGGTAGGTGTGGGAGGGGGAGAGGGCAGGTGTGGGAGGGGGGTTGTGGAGGGGTAACTGTGAAGTGGGATATCATTTGAGAAGTCAAGGAATGGAATGATTAATTTAAAAATAAAAAAGACTCACAAGAGAGCCTGAAGCAGCTCCTGCGTCAAAGTAAAGATGAACTAGGTGATAGCGGTGACACCATCTGTACCATCAGTCCCACCATCGTTGCCACTCCTTCAGCTTTACCTGGGAGCAGTGCAGGAAGTGGGAGCTATGGAGTTTAACTGGAATCAGAGGAGGAAACTCCAGCATGCACGATACAGATGCTTAAAGGAAAAAATAAAGGCCTTACCAAACATGCTTTGACAGTAAATGGGCTACCTAGTAGTTATTTACATACAAAAGATCACAAATCTTAATTAACATGTTTACTCAGTCTATATCTCATCATATGAAACTAGATCCTTACGTCAGATGCTAAGAGCAGACGACGGTCCTTCAATATTGAAGTCCTGTTCTAATTCTTCCAAGGATTGTTGACTTAAAATCTTGAGACTAAATAATGCTTGCTGTATGATGGATCCATACCAAAGTCTTTATTCTAGGATGTCGCATGTCCGTTCACTACGCACAAATGAACAAATGAGAGAACTGTGACAACCATGCAGATTGCACTTCCCGTCAACCTCGTGACACTTAAATTCTCTATGATCACCCAGATCTACTTCTATCGAATGACAACACAGTAAATTGTGGAATCTTTAAAAAAACGAACAGCACAGATTAAATATTAATTTAAATTTTTATTTATTTGTCATATTGATTTTGGGGTAAAGGGTGGCATGGGAGCATGTGGAGACCAGGTAACAACCCGCGGGGGTTGACGCATGCTTTCCTTGTACCAGGTGGGTTCTGGGGGTCGAACTCGGAACACCATGGCTCAGCAGCAGATGCTGTACTCATTGAGCCATCTTGTCAGCCCAGAGTATTCTTTGAAACAAAAATGCATTGGCAATTGCAGGATTCACAGGCATCTAAAGGAGGTGGGAATTTATGTACGCAAAACAGCCTGCATGGGATTCACATAGCGGCTTTATTCATGACTGAAAAAAACCCTGAAAGCAAGGGGGGGGTGTTTTCCAGTACTGAACAAGGAAAGCACAGTCCACACAGATGATGGCTGTACACCCTATGACACCGACTTCTCTTCCAGAACGACAGAGCTATGGAGACAGAAAAAAAAAATACAGTGGTTGAACCAGGTTGAAAGGAGAAGGAGCCAGAGTGCAGTCTCAGGGCAGTGCAAACATTTCTTGGGATACTGAATTGTGGGATGTGCAGCCATTATACATTTCTTAGGACATACAACACCAAGGGTGAACGCTGCAGGTTGTGCCCAGCAGCAGTGAGGTGTGGAGTCTAGGCTATAAGGAAAAACCTCTGTGTGTTTAGTCAATTCTTTATGAACATAAAATAGCACTAAAGTTAAAAAAGAATCTTAATAGTACCTTTTAAAACGCACACTCCCTGGTCCAGAGTGAAATTGAGAACAGCCAGGGCTATACTGAGAAACCCTGTCTCAAAAAAAAAAAATCAATCAATCAATCAATCAGTCAATCAATTTAGCACAAATAAATAAGTGTGCTTCAAATAAAAGTAAATTTGAAGATTAACTTTAAGAGCAGTGCCAAAGCCACACTATTGTTTGGTAGGTGAGATGCGGTCCAAGATCAAAACCAAAGGAAGCCTAAGTCAAACGCAGGTGGGTGATGGCTTCCACAGATGAGGTCCTGCTCATCTCCAGACTTTTCCGTCTCCACTCACAGACTCAAGGTCTCACCCAACTCCTTCGTTACACAAAGAAACTTCCAGATCCCTCGTTAAGCATCTGTCTGCTTTAATAAAACTTCGAGTGAGACTTAAGTGGATTCAATGCAAACTGGAATGATTGATCCCATTGGGTTCTTTTCAGTATGGTAATTTTGATCACGTACACAGGTTTGTCCCTATAGTATAAGAAACCCTATAATGAAGGAGAAGGCCTGTCTTTTCAACTGCTTTGTTCATTCAAATGTGGGTTCCCTGTTGGTTAAACTAATCGGAGAGAAAGTTACGTTGTTTCTGTTCCCTACAGCTACGTGAACATCACCGTGTCTGAGTTTATCTTTAATGCATTAACCAGCTGACGTTATCTTTACACTATTTACTGAGGCACGTGTCCACCTGACCGTTCTCTGACTTATTGTTGGAAGTTGAATGGTGAATTTTATCACCATTTCGTTTACTATTGCATCCATAGAACTAGAGGTGGGCATGTTGCTAGCATTCTGTGATAGGGCGGGACAGCACCCTACCTTAGCAACAAAAACCACCTGACCCAAAATGCTAGCAGTATTGGAGTAGAGAAACATGATATTGAATCAATAAGATGAGCTCATGGGTAGTCAAACTGTCTGAATACATAGTCTTCCACTATACTGTCCTTAAATGCAAATCCCAAAAACCATTTATGACTTAGCATCTGCTCCCCAAATACTGCTTTAATAGAACCCAGCGGTTGGGTTTTTTTTTTTTTTTTTAATGGTGATGATGGCTTTGTTTTTTACCCTATTTTAAACATAGATGTAATTGAGGAGTTGATTGTGATATTTTAATATCTTGATATACAAAATGCATAGTCCTTATTGTTTTAATCAAAATATAATTTCATTACTTCCCCCTTTCCTTTCCTCCTAATATCCACTCACCTTAAACAATTTCAAATCCATGGCCTTCTTTTCCTTTATTATTATTGTTACGTAAGTGTGTACATAAATGTTCAAATACAATGTGCTCAGTCACCTTAGAGTTGCTTAGATGTACGTGATTCCAGGGTTGACTACTTAGTGTCGAAAAACCAATAACAGTTTAATCTGGTTTCTAAAACTGAGCCTTGGTCCAGATTAGTTTCACTGTAACTCCTCACTCAGCACAAGAAGGCTAGGTGCTCTGAGTGTTATCTTTCATGAGTTTTGCCAAGCTTAGGGAGCAAGACTTGAAAACCTATCCATGAAGGAAAACCAGCTCTGGGGAAGAGGAAACAGATCCACAAATTATGGAATGATAGTGAAGAAATAACAGTGACCAAGGATTGCAGTACGCTGGTTTATCTCAAAACAGTTAGCACACACAAAAGTATTTATAAAACATTCACATCTCCATTCTACACTTCTTAGATAGCAAGATAACCCAAGATTTGCAGTCAGAAAATAGTCAGGGAGCTGACAAGCTGGAACTCTGTCCTCAGCCTTACACAGCAGCAATTTCTTTGTTATTGAAAATGGAAGCACAAATTCCATTTAGGCTAGGGTTAGGATTAGGGTTAGGGTTAGGGTTAGGTTAGTTTTAGGGTTAGTGTTTGGGTTAGATTAGGGTTAGGGTTAGCATTAGTGTTAGTGTTAAAATTAGGTTAAGACTTGGGTTTGTGTTAGGTTAGGGTTAGGGTTAATGGTAGGGCTTATTGTTTCCTATTATGCAAAGAAGCAATTATATCATGTCATTAGATTATTGATCAGAAGAAATATTTGAAAGTTATATGCCTTTCTAGACAATTAAAATTTAATACAAATAAGTAAGACTTACAATGAGGTGTTATTAGTTGGAGAAATGGCTCAGTCATTAATAGCACCCATTTCTCTCCCAGAGGATCTGTTTTCGGTTCCCAGCATCCATGTGAAGCAGTTTATTATCTCCAGTAACTCTAGTTCAGGGGGCTCGAGTCCTCTGATCACCACACTCCCATGCACATACTTCTATATACACATAGATATGTGCATGTATAACTTTTATATTTTTATAGTAGCTTTAATATATTCATATAACTTTAAAATGTGGTAAAGATTTTGTAGATACATGAACACTCATGTCCCTACTCATGCACATATGTACAACATACACTCCCACACACTGAAATGGTAATATATACATAAATGGAGAGAGAGTGCAGGAGTGATATGGCCCTTACCTTTTAATGTCTGAGACCTTTGTTCAATTCTCATTACTGAGAAATAAAAAGTCTGAGAGGAACCCACAAGGACAAAAATCTCAGGATTGATAAGTATGGGGTGAATATTATTACTTTGACTCAATATATCACACCTAAATGTATATATTCTTATGTTTCAGCAAGTAACATATATGCCTATGCATGTGTATACATCTGCATATGTATTACATATATTCAGCATACAATATATATCCATATTAATTTCATATGGAGGCTACTGCATATATGTGTGTACACACATATATGTTGCAAGTGTGCATATACATGCATATATATACATCTCATGTGGAGGCTACTGCATATACATGCACATGCATGCATATACATCTCATGTGGATGCTAGGCCTCCAAAATGAGCAGAAGCAGCACCCCTTCTTCTTTTTTTTTTCTTTTTTTCTCTTTTTCTTTTTTTGGAGCTGGGGACCAAACACAGGGCCTTGTGCTTCCTAGGCAAGCGCTCTACCACTGAGCTAAATCCCCAACCTCACAGCACCCCTTCTTATGTACTCACTTTCATTGTGTTGTATTGATTATACTTGTGTGAAATAATAAACAAACACACAAGCAAACCCAGGATTTCTCTCTTCCTTTATTTACATGTTTATTATTTATATATACTGTGCCATTCAGCCCTCTCCTTTAACAACAGGAACAAAATAATTTAATATTGGAGTTCAATACTTCCCTTCCACAACCTAAAGCATTTAACCGTATTCACTCCTTCCAAAGAAAGGCCCCCACCCAGCCAATGGGAACATGGCAAGTTCTTTATTGGACTGTCAGTTTTTTGTCACCACGCACAAAGTATTTTTGTCCAAGGACCTACAGCCTAGGGACAGAGACACATCCAGCTGCTAGATGCTAAAGATTTGAACATTTCTAAGAAATGCAAGGCACAAGGTGGCAGGGAAGCTAGTGCCCAAGACTGCTCACATGACCGGTAGAGCATGAAACACTTCCTGATCTAACAAGAGGCAGCAAATGCCAGTGTTCTGCTTAGGATACTGTAAGACGCTGGTCATGACTTACATCAAGTTTACAGAGTTTTCCGCTCTACCGTTCAAGTGTACAAGCTCTAATCTTAAAATGCACTGCAAGAATCTGAAAGCTGAAAATCCCAAAATAAGAAAGGTTCTCAGGTTTTAGTGAGGTTTAACCAGCACTTGCTGTGTGAGGTTGGGAAGCTTAGCACTTAAGTTTATTGTTGGTTGATGGGTAAAATGGAGATGATATTCACTTCCAGGGTTCTCATGACGTCTAAATGAGATGCCAAGTGTGCACTTGACAACCTGTATGAGCCCAGTTCCTGATACAGCGATATTGATGCTTTTATTGATACAGGTCTCTAGTGACTCTGTGGCTCAATAAAAACCATGATGCCTAGAGCTGTTCTTATGGGTTCTGATTTAACATAAATAAGACCAGTTTGCACTCACTTACCTTCCAAGTGATTCTAAAACCCAACCAGACTTGGAGATCAAGGTCAGTAAATTTCTGGGTTAAAAAGCAAAAATTTAAGTCATGCTTTATTTTTGAAAGCATCTTAAAGTGGAGGGTTTTTTTTAAATTTAAGCTGTCTGAGAATTTGTAAATTGATATTAATTATTCCACTTCATGGTTAGAAACTTGAGTCATTGCCTATGTTCTCACAGACGATACAAAATTCTTCTGACTCTGTGGTCCAGGATTTCTGACGGTTTCTGTTTGTATTTTACCTTCACTTAAATCATCAGTAGTTGGGTTTTGTGTCATTGATGTAACACAAATAGTGTGACAGTCAGTGATCATAAATGACATTTAATAGTCAAAATGTATATATGCATATTCATATGTATATTTGTGTGCGCTCGTGTGTATGTGTGTGTGTGTGAGAGTGTGTGTGTTTGTGTATATATCTGTGTGTCTATGTGATGTATGTATGAATCTATGTGTCTCTATGTGTGTGTGTATGTATGTGTGTATGTGGGGTCTGTGTATATATGTGATGTATGTATGCGTCTCTGTGTGTGTGTGTGTGTGTCTGTGTGTGTTGTGTGTGAGAGTGTGTGTGTTTGTGCATATATCTGTGTGTATATATGATGTATGTATGAGTCTCTGTGTGTCTGTGTGTATGTGTCTGTGTGTGTGTGTGTGTGTATGTGTGTGTTTGTGTGTGAGAGTGTGTGTGTGTATATATCTGTGTGTCTGTGTGATATATGTATGAGTCTCTGTGTGTCTCTGTGTGTGTGTATGTGTGTATGGTGTGTGTGTGGGTGTGTGTGTGTGTGTGTGTGTGTGTATGTGGGATGTGTGTGTGTGTGTGAACTTATTAGTCAGGGTATTAACTTCCAGTTTGTCTTTCTTCATTCTCTTCAGACTCTCTAAAGGAGACCTGTGGCTGCTGGCTTTGGAGACTCAAAATTAAAAAAAAAAAAAACACAATCCTTCGTATCTCTAGTTCAGAGACTTTTCACCTTGTCTGATTTTAATTAATTATAATAATCACATTAACCATCAAGGAGACACCCTAACTTTAATTAACTAGAGAGATATTGGCAAGAGACTTAATTAAATGGTAATCAGATTTAAGGCAAAGTTATTAAGATGTGATTATCATGTCATAGTTCATTATCCCGAAATTAAGTGTATCAAGAAACAATTGTCTAAGCCTTCAATTTATTTTTCATCATTTATAAAGCAAAACTTGAGTCAGCACCTCGGAGAACGCAAACTGGATTCTTAGAACATTTTCATAATTAAGACTACCACAAGGCATTTGTGAGGCTTGTGCCTCCGAGAGGTGAGATGCTGCAGACAAGGTGGCTTCGTCCAGCTTTCTTCCCTGCACTTCGGGCTTCTGAATTCTACTGCCTTTCTGTGTGTCAATACCAAGAGGGCTTTGACCCTGTGAAGACTGAGGGAAGCCCGACTTCCACATGTATTCTGCACCCAGGGGCTTGTTTCCTTTGATGTGTGCTTTAAGCTTATCAACATCGCTTTATTTCTGAGGTCTCCTCGCCTATAGGCTTGGGAATAAAATCCCCCAAGTAAATAAACTAAGTTTTTTTTTTGTTTGTTTGTTTTGGGACCTCTCACTTTGGAAAATAATCAGAGGATAATAGCAACGACACAGTTTATAAAGTATGAAGAACATTCGTCCATGTCTTCCTATCTACAGCTCCTATGTTCAATTTTAGACATTACTGTGGAGTCCCAGGTCACCTCAGAAAGCCAGAGATCACCGAGGAACATGAGCCTCACCTGACTATGGTTTCTGTCCACCAACTTTATCTTTTCTTCAGCTACAAATCCTGGCTAGCATCAGTCAGTATGCACGTGTGATTGCCCAGTACTGTGGTGAAAACATATTCTCAAATTTCTTGATAGTCTTTAGAATTTCTTTTCTCGTGGGTTAATTAGATATTTTTGGGGCTTTCTAAGATTTTTGTATTTTAACTCCTGACAAGGACCTTTTAATTTTTGAACTTCATGTCCAGATATTCCTTCAGTGAAGATGAACTTTTTGGATTTGCCCTCCAAACTGCCATTGCATACACAAGGCCTTTGAGCCCTAGACCTGACCGTCCCATCTTAGAACCCATGTGGCTTAGAACCAGTAAGAGATGGTTTATCGCTTTCTGAATCCCAAAGAAGAGTTTGAGATCAAAGGAAACAGGACCGAGGACAAAAAATGGGGGGACAATAAGATACACAATGACTTTATATTTCAGTTTCTCGTTCAGAAATTGGTCAGGGTGATGTGGTACCAAGGCAGGAGTGTAGGGTCGGAGGAGCTCTGACATCCTGGAAGTTAGGTGTCGATAAGCAATGCTGTACCAGGATGGACCTGAAAACTTGGTGATGTCTATCATACAGAATTAGCTGCAAATTCAATCTGCAGGAATGGAATTCAGGTTTCCTACTTTACATATGTGGTGGAGGCCAGAGAATGCAACCCAGGTTTCAGGAAGTGTTAAAACCAATCAAGGAAGGGCTGGTAGCAGTTCTGACTGGAATTGAAAGTCCATGGTCAATGGTTCCAAGTGAATATAAAGTGGATATAAAATGATTGGCATCTCTTCGAGGTTACTCTACCTCCTACACTGCCGATCCTGCAGTTTTGAATTTATAACACGGGTCCTATTGCACATCCTTGCTATCTTTACCTGCGAGGGTAATCGTAATTGTAATTTTGCAATAATTTCCAAACACTCAGCCTTCTGTGTTCCTCAGCATCCCACACACAGTGAGGCATCATATTTCATTTTATCTCCTCAGCCCTGCTGGCTAAGATCTGAAGTACACATCTACTTTCTAAACTAAAATTATCAACGTGGGCATTCCTAGCTTGAAGATTCCTTCTGAAAGTTTTCTCAGTGTTGGGGACTGTTGGTCCACAAAGGCTCCTTTTTTATTACCCCTGTTTCCGTCCTCTCTGTTGTCTGTAGAACATCTTTTATAATGTCTTGAGAATGCGTTTAAAATCTTTGCTTCTATGTCCTTCCACCTGTGCCTGGTAGAAGTTATCTGTGGAAGTCATACACACTGTTATGTTATGTTAAGGTTATCAAAAGCTCATGACCACAAAGACCAGCTTAGTAGTCCCTCTAGATTACATGTTTTAATCATGAAGAGTAAGGAAAGCCAGGCTCTTGTCAGAGGGACAATCCACTGTGTGGATGAAGGAAAAACTGAAACAGAGACTTTCAGTTGTTGATGTTAAGGTTGCTACATAAAACATGGGGGGGCATTCAAATAGATTTCATTTTCAGATAAACAATATGCTTTGACATACAAAAATACAACATACTCGTATGAAGATATTCATCGTTCTCCCAATGTTAAGTTTAATTAAATGTCTTGCACATTTTTTTTTCTGTATGCTTTGGTTACAAGGTAGAAAACTGGGCTAGAGAAATTAAGCAATTTCCCTACATGACCAGGGGCGTGGGCTCTGCGTCACTTGTGAAAGAGTCCACTGCTCTGCAATTACTCAGGGGAATCCTCAAACTCCATTTGGGTTAAGGTAGTTGGCATAGACCCCAGGAAGTACTTTAACAGTGATAAAGAAGTTTTAACTGTGCATTCCTCTCGGGGACCACATTATCACAAGGATGTGGGGTGCTTATATGTCAGAAAGGTAAAGCCACTCCCAGTGGACACCGATAAAGATGCTTTTCAGAAGAGCTAGAGTCCTCTGAGCAGAAGCAGAGTGTAGTTTTTCTTAGAGGGTCAGAGATTATTTCTAGGGACACTTTCTCATTCTGTACAAAGTTAAATGAGAAGTAGGAAAGAGACCTGTATTTTGGCATTTCTGCCCACTGTGATTTTCTCTTGTGTGGTCATCATAGCGTGGGAAAGACTGGCTTGTAAGGGCAAGATCTGTGTTAATTTTGCTGCTGGTAAAATTATTCCTCTTTAGCTCCTTGGTGGCTTTGCAGAGCGACTATTGTGACTGAGTTAAAAGGCAGCAACTGTTGTGAGACAATTCTTCATTTGCATAAAGGTCTACTGTGGTTTGTAAGGGTGCCCCTTTGAGACATTCTCAGCCTGCTCTGGGGATCAGCCATGAAACTCTTATTCTGCCCTCCCTGAGTCATAGCAGTTAAGTCCAACAAAAGGCTCCTCTTGGTTGCTCTTTGGCACAGCAGGTCTACCTGACAACACAATGGAGCAGCTACAGAGGGGTGGTGACAGTGGCAGAGGCAGGAGTTGAAGGATCCTCTATAGTGACAAAATCCACAATGATATCAGTAGTAGTGAGAGCTGACATAGTAACACTGGAGCAATAGAGTGTGGCAATCGCAATGGTGGAGGTGGCAGCAATGATAAGTGGTGGCATCCATTGAGATGGTAACCATGGTTACCACTGGATCTCGTGTTTCAATACCTGAGGCCCCCATGAGAATGCCAACACCTGAGAACACTGTCTACCACGCCTTAATGCGGTCTGCCATGTAATCTACTGCTCTTAGAAGCCCCAGAATGCAAAGCCACAGTTACAGAGTTACAGTTTGAATCTAAAATATTCCTCACGGGCTCATGTAATGAGCCTTTGTCCCCATGACATAATGTCCCTCCCCACTCCACTCACCGCTGTTAGTGGTGCTGTTTTGGTAAAATTACAGAACCTTTGGTATATGAAGGCTGGAGGAGGTGGAATTTTATGGTTTGAGTTTGTAATGGTCTTATCATTCTTAAGTGTTGTTAGCACTTGGTCCCTGGCAAGATACCATGTTTTGGGAAGCCCCACAAGCTGGTGGCACTACACGAACTGTGAAGTCTGGTTGGGAGATTTAGGCTAGTAAGGATGAGCCATTAACACTTGTCCCCTCTTATGCTCTGATCTAACCCTCTGCTTCTTAGTCAAGTTGCTGTAGGAAACATTATCTGTTATAATCTCCAATTTTCATGGAAAGGAGACGCTTCTACAAGCCCAGATTAATCTCCCCTCTCTTAAGCTGCTCTGTCACAGTAGTGAGAAAAGTCCTACTGAGAGATGCTAAGCACAATGCTAGAATTACCCACGATTCCTATCTCGATAAAGCAACAGAACCCCGCCCATCTGATTGGCAGTGTGATCACTGGGTTAATCTCTACAGCTCTGATGTTCAAGAGCAGTTTATGGATGCAAGGCTGAACAAGAGGTACCAGGGAGAATCATCAATGTGTGGCCTCAATTAAGGGCGCGGTGGTTAGTTTTTAATTGTCACCTTGCCCTACATCATAAATTGTGCTGGAACTCTTGACTCTCAGATGCCAAGAAGCGCTAAGCAGACCCCAGGGTGTGGGCTTCCTTTCTTGCTGATGTCTCCATAATTTCTCCATCTTTTTATCCCGCCTCAATACTTTTGGCAGAAATTTCATACTGGAGCAATCATTTGACTTCCAATTTGAGCATCAGTGAAAAGTGTCATATTTAGCTTGTCTTCTGACACTTCTAAGGGAAAAGCTTTAATCAGTACGTCCACAGGTCTCAGGGTTCCTCAGAAATCTCTATAAAGACCTTTCCTAATTTTGAGTAAGGTTCTCCAAGAATTTACTACTTCTCCAGGAACAGGCCCGATATTGCTTAGGTTGTCTTTAAAATATAAGAGTCTTGATGGTGGGCATTGCCTACAATCCTAGCCCTCAGGAGGGTGGGGGAGGAGGTTATGAGTTTGAGGACAACTTGATCCATAGTTCCAGGCCATCTGGGCTACACAGAGAGACCATATCTCAAAATGAAAAGCGAAATAAGCATTTAACGCATGCTGCGAAGTAAATTTCTCTTCATTTAAGATGCCTGAGTTTTAAGTTATCAAGTTGTCTTATCTGTTTTAAATAATTTAGCTATTGAGGAAGAACTTTTATTAAAATTTCCCTTATAAAAATAAACATCAAGAAAGTATTCCCTATTAAAATTCTCCATAATAAAAATGTCACCATAATATTGTAAAATTTTAGTCACAGGGGAAAATGTTACACAGAATCTTATCACTCTAATTTTTGTTTTATCTCAGTCTTTTTTCTTATGTAATTTTACAGTTTAATGCATTATGTTAATAGCACGCCTGTGCCATTAGCATGTATATTACTTCTGTGAAAATATAACCTTCAACATCATGAATATTTCTTCTCTAAAACTATGGGCCACTTCGATAATAAAATCCAAACCTATTGCCATTTAGTGTTTGCTGATTGTCGTGTTTTGTCCAGATACAAGGAGCTTGCAAAGCAACTGATAATTTAAAAGAAATCATACAGAAGCAAACTATGATCTTGTATGGTCCATATGTTTCTCTGTGCTGATGACACAGGATGACATAAAAGAAGCCATGTTCCACCGGAAGTTGTCCTAGACAACCCAGTGAATGAGAAGGAATGTGGGGAATACTTTGAAGGGGGGAAACATGTAATATTATAATTTTGATTCTCTGAGCCTTGAACTGATGAATGAATTAACGAAATATTCAGAACAAGGGTTACAAAGCAACTCAAGTTACATGTGTATACATGTGCTATTAAAATACAGTGTATGTGTGGTTTTATTAAAAAATAAGTAAAATGCATAGGAATATTAACTCCTCAGATCACCAGCAAAGGTAATTTAGAAATTTTACTAGAAAAATCACCGTTGCCAGTAACAGGAAGATATGAAGATATGAATTAGAAATTGATGGTAAATCTGTGAGCCCACGGAAGAAAATGTTACCGTCAGAAACAAAAAATATTACTGAGCGAAGCAATCCTGTGTTCTAAAGGCATCAATTGTGTCATAATGAGCTGGTAAATTTAACAAATTTTTTCTTTGTTGTTTAAGATAGGGTCTGGCTGTGTAGCCCAGGCTGGCCTTCACACTCAGGGTCCTCCAGCCTGCACCTCCTGAGCGTCAAGATTCTAGGTATGCACCGTGACACAAAGACACAGTCTATTTCCTGAATTACGGAAATGATCTTAATAGAAAAGTTGAGAAAATATGGAGGACTAGAGAGACAATGTGGCAGTTAAAGGCACTTGCTACTCTTCTGTAGGATCCAGGTCTGGTTTCCAGTACACACACTGTGGCTAACAGCCACCATAACTCCAGTAAAGCCTCTACCAGCCTCTGCTAGCACTGTGTACATGTAGCGCACAGATACATATTCAGGCAAAACACTCAGGCACACAAACTAAGACTAAATACACCTTTAGAAAGAAAACATTGAATAAGAAGAGAAATAATTGCAACTCACACTTAGAGACATAAATAAATTTCAGGAACAATAATAGTGTCACTTAAGAGGTAATATGAAGAAACAATTAAAATGTTGAAGACAGAGAGGTCTATGACGGTGCATAACACGATAACCAATAACTATAAATTTTGTCTTTAATATTTAATTATTTAGTGTGCATCCACACATGTGGATGTGTGCACACAGGACATGTGTACAGGTCAGCAGTTTTAGATATCAAGCTCGGGCCATCAGACTTGCCAGCTGCTGTCTCTCCTGCAAAGCCACCTTAACAGCCCAGTAGCAAGCAACTCTGAGAGAAAGTGCACACTCAGTTCCTTAGCAAGGGAGAGAAGTCGATGGATTTTTCTAAGTGACAAATGACAAAATGGAAAAAATATACAAAATGTATTTTTAATTAATATTAAGGGAATTTTTTCGCTTTATAATATGAAAAGCTTCCCTAAACAAACAAAAACCCCCACTGAAATGTAGAAATTACACTCACCAATGTCACCAGAGGAAAGACAAGTAGTCTTAAAATATATTAACAGAATTCATATGTCCTGAGGTCCCAAGACATCCAGAGGAAGAAGAGAATGAGATATGTTCTTCTGATGTGACTAATATTTCCAGTTGAAAATAGCATGAAGAAAGGAAGTATCTTCAGACATCACTTATCACCATCGAAACTGATTTAATCCTGGGAGATGCTACATTATGGGTTATTCCACCATGAAAACAAAGTGCTCCTCCTACACCTGCAGCTGCTGTCATACCTGTTGTAGGAACCAATCATGAAGAGAACTTGTGAGGTTGACACAAAGTTACATGAGGTGGTTTCAGTTAACCTCTTAGATGACCTCGCTAGGGCTAGCGCTGTGACTAAGCTCTGCCCATTGAGACAGATATATATCCACTCCTGTCACGTTTCCTTGTGTTTTGCAAGTTTCCATACAGATCAGTTTCCTGACTAGAGACCATCACAAAAGGAGATTCCTTTTGGGTTTCTTCCTGCCTGGAGTTTAATTAGACTTCGTATCTTCAGCACAACTACTGTGTTTAGAAAATGTTGACAACATATCACTAAAAGAGAAGGAGGCACAAGATGGAGGTTTTGCAGTTTATCGATCATAGGACAACATCCAGCTGCTGCCTCAGTGGACTTCCTCAGCGCCAGGTGGAGTGGAGAGAGGCGCACCCCGCTGCCCTGCGGTGGCCAGCTTTCTCCTGGAGCCTGCCTGCCTCAGTACCAGAGGGTTTTTGAGGAAGTTTGATTTTTCTTTCCTTTCTGGTGTGTTAGTTTTGTTGCTTGATTTTTAGCATTTTAAAAAACATTTGCTGATTTATTTTATGAGTGTTGTATCTGCATGTACACCTGCATGTCAAAAGAAGGCATCAGATCACATTGATGGCTGAGCCACCACATGGTTGTTGGGAATTGAACTCAGGACCTCTGAAACAGCAGTCAGTGTTCTTAACCACTGAGCCATCTCTCAACCCTGTAAGTTAGTTGTGTGATCTTTGTTGCCTTGATCATTCTATGGCCTGGTAGAATTAATTAATTAATTAATTAAATGACATAAAAGTATGGATAGAAGAACATGGTTTGTGCTTAGTCCTGCTGGGACTAGATGTCTCAGGGCTAGGAGGTACCCAAGGTGGGGCTTCCCCTTTTCCTCAGAGAAGGGGAGGGGCAATGAGGGGGAGAGGTTTGTAAGGGGAGGACTGAGAGGAAAGGAGAGATGGGGAGACTTCAATCTTTGGTCGGGATGTAAAAATAAGTTATTGGGGGAAAAATAACATACTTGTGCCTCATCATACCTTCAATAACAAAGGTCAATTAATTTACAATGTTTGGCAAGGAAGTAGAAATAGACCAAGAATTCATCGAGGGAGGAAAGCAATAGCCAGGCATGGTGGGGCTCACATGTAATCCCAGCGCTCAGGAAGCTGAAGTTCCGGGCTAGCCTGGGCTACACTGCCCCAAGCAATGTCACTGCATTACCATTTGCAGAGGAGCTAAGAGCTGCTGAGGCGTGGCTGCTGCTGCTGTGGTGAAGAACCAGCTTCTGTGTTTCCAGGGAGGGGACGCAGACAGAGAATGGAATCTGATTTTAAGGAGATCTTCCAGAAACAAGAAGGTTTGAAGGGCCGGGTGTGCCCGTTACTGTATCAAGTGTGGATGGACTCTTTGTGCTGGAAGCTTGTTTTCTCCAACAACTCAGGAATTCATATACCTAAAGAAACTGCTTCACCTGCACATTTTTTGACATAATATTTAAAAGCTATTTTTTTCCCCAAATGGAAACAAGATGTTTGGCATTTTTAACGTAGGTACGGAATGTATGGGTCTATTTTATAAATCAATAAATGAAATGTTCTTTTTGTGGACATTTGTGATTTCATTTCCCTCAAAAATATAGATTTTTTTTGGCTGGATGACTTCATTGATGTTCAGGAAAACCTCATCGCTAACACATGTATTCAGTGAAATGATCTGTTAGTAGTATGAGGTGCTACATTGATCATGAATGTGTGCATACAATTTAAGTAGTAGCAATACACCATATTCTGTGCAAGGGTAAAAAGCCTTAAGCAGACAGAATGCACTAAGGGACTCTCAGTCTACAAAGCCCTCACTTCTTAGCTATACCTGCTGTGAACTTGCCGGAACGCAGTCCTGAATTCTCTTCAGTTTCACTGTTAACCCAAGGTAGGGAGCATGGAGAAAATCACCAGTGTAAAATTGATTAAAGAAACCAATCGTAAGTAAGCCTATCATCGTCTTGTGATTTGGCTCAATGGTTTGGGATGAAATGCGCCCTTGTAGAATAGACCCTCCAAGAGGTGTCCATCCAGAGCCACAGACAGGAATGTAGCCTTAGTGAGTATCTGTCATCATGGTTTAGTTTCTGTATTTCTTTACTCGTTCTTTGGAAGCAGTCACAGCCTGATCAGACTCTGATGCTCATATCCACCTTGGTCTCTCTGATTTCAGTGTTAACTCCTCTGCCTCTCCCCATCCACTCCAAGTCTGGCTCTCTTTTCTGGCTAATACAGATTTTTCTGTGGCTCATACCTTGTTTCTCCCCTGCTTCATCTTTCTCCACATTTTAAAGGAATCAGGTTTGATGTATTCTCTCTTGTATCGGCCTCCGCTGAAGGAGTGCAGGGAACATAATTGGCACCTAAGAGCAGTTTACTGAAGCCAGTATGAGCGGATAGTCATGAGGTTGGATGCCGTGGGTAAGGGGCACACACGGCACGTTCTTTGTGTGAAGACGAGGGACGACGCTGAAATGCTCCGTGGCAGCTTCCGTCTCCCTTTACGTCATCTCTTCCATCAGGCGAAAGTAAAGACTCCGGTCCTGAAGAAACTGAAAACTGCTACCCCATGTAAGTGTGTTCAAAGTTGCAGTAACAGTAACATAGGAAATTAAAGCCCAGCTTTGGTAAAAATCTGTGTACTGAGTGTTCTTGTGTGTGTGTGTGTGTGTGTGTGTGTGTGAGAGAGAGAGAGAGAGAGAGAGAGAGAGAGAGAGAGAGAGAGAGAGAGAGAGAGAGAAAGGTCAGGTAAAAGAAACAAGAAACTATCAAAAGTGAATATAAAAAATAATCTCAGGGCTAGACACATTTTCGGAGTGAAATTCTTCAACTAAAGCATTCACAACTACTTGATAACTGAATGAGGAAGCTCTGTGAGGTAGCATTTGTTACTCCTCAAGGAGCTTGTGAAAGCAGTTAAGTCTTCTATAGGCATGTCTTCTGTGCACTAACCAGCAGTTTTAGAAAGGAAATAGTGTTCATTGTTACATAATATGCTAATATATATATGTATATATATATATTACACGTAACAAGAAGATCTGCTTTCACATTTTAAAGTTTTTTGGTTTAAGGCATAGTACTTAGGAAAAGGTTGAGGTCATTGGAGCTGGGGACCAGGGTCAGGTGACACAGAGAGCTGACTGGAGAAGTTCCTGAACCCACCTGTTCTGAGAGAAGCAATTGCCTTAGGGGACCACACATGTATGGGGTGTGTTCAGATAGTCTTATGAGTATTATCTATGATGACATTTTCCCAAGTCTAGGACATAAGGATGCAAGAATTACAACATTTATTTGTAATGGCTTTACCAGAACAGTAGATTGTATCCTCTGCGTCCCTATTGATAGGGACACAAGAAAATATCTTCAGTTGCCTAAGCAATTACCATTGATCTCCAGCTTCAGACTTATGGTGTATGGTGCATGAGTTGTGTTACTTTCTTCAGACTGGGTGGTATTGTAGGCCTAAAGTATCGTATGAGAATTAGGGAGTCTTTAACAACTAATCTATAGAAGAAGAAGAAGAAGTTGATTCACATTGTAAATCTGAGGCTAGCCTGGGCTATGTAGTGGGTTCCAGGTCAACCTCAGCTAAAGTAAGATCCTAGCCTGGGCTACATGGTGAATCCTTAGTTTAAAAAAATAAAAAAGGTTCAAACATAGCATGACAGATCATTCCTGTTATCCCAGCACTTGAGAGGTTGAGGCAAGAGGATCAGGATTTTTAGGTCATCCTTGGCTACACAGCAAGGTTGGAGACATTGTCTCAGAAGAACCACATACAAATTCAATTCAGAGAAATGATTTCATATCAGTTTGCTTTTCTTTTAACCTCAAAAAGTCAAGAGCAGACTTTACTGGCCTGAGAGGCTAGCTATGTGCGGCTCAGTATCTCTTCTCAACTCCCTGTCAGTAGGGTCATGGGTTGGTGGAATAAGGGGAAGAGTTCAAGGCCAGTCAGGGCAGGTCATCACAGCTGTGGGCCAACCAACTCTCCTCTCCTTGGATTTTCCCAGCCCTTGGACACTATCTCTACTTTATAAAGACCCTTCTCTCTCTCTCTCTCTCTCTCTCTCTCTCTCTCTCTCTCTCTCTCTCTCTCCACTGAATCTGAACATGTCTCTGCTCCCTTGTTCAAACTGCAGTTGCTCGCCTCCCCCTTTGAAATGGTGGGCAGGATTCAGAGCCTGCCCCACATGTGGCTCATACATATACAGCCACCAAACTAGAAAAGATGGATGAAGCTAAGAAGTGCAGGCTGACAGGAACAGGACGTAGATCTCTCCTGAGAGACACAGCCAGAATATGGCAAATACATTGGCGAATGCCAGCAGCAAACCACTGAACTGAGAATGGGACCCCCGTTGAAGGAATCAGAGAAAGGGCTGAAAGAGCTCAAGGAGCTTGAGACCCTATATGAACAACAATGCCAACCAACCAGAGCTTCCAGGGACTAAGCCACTACCCAAAGACTATACATGGACTGACCCTGAGCTCCAAATTCATAGGAAGCAATGAATAGCCTAGTAGGGGCACCAGTGGAAGGGGAAGCCCTTGGTCCTGCCAAGGCTGGACTCCCAGTGAACGGGATTGTTGGGGAGAGAGCAGTAATGGGGGGTGAATGGGGAGGGGAACACACATATAGAAGGGGAGAGGGAGGGGTTAGGGAGATGTTTGCCTGGAAACCGGGAAAGAGAATAACATTTGAAATGTAAATAAGAAATACCCAACTAAATAAAGATGGGGGGAAAAAAAGAAAAAAAAAAAGAAATGGTGGGCAGGGCTCTCCCAACAGAAGATAACTCTCAGCTTTCAGCAAAACTTTGTAAAACCTGATCTTCCCAATTATCTTCTCAAGAGACTTTACCAGTCTAGAATAAGCTTACATCACAAGGTCCCCTGTGTGCTGGTGGACTCTGTTTCCTCTGTTCACTTTTGTAAGTTCCCTCCGTTCTTACCAGGACAACCCTAGCCATCACTGTTCCAACACAAGGCCTTTCTGGCTAGGTCTGTCTCATTGGCCTCTCTATTTTCAATCTTTCTAAAGTCTTCTTCTGGTTCTCGATATAAACAGCTACCTAACGTCCCTGCTTCAAGCAAATGCTTTCCTGGTTCTTTTTGCAATTCAACCTAACTCTGCTTCCACCGGTCATTTAAAAACAAAAAACAAAAACAAAAATAAAACAAACAAATAAAAGCAAAGCAAAACGAAACAACGACAAAGCCCACAGAGTTTGCTTTTATGCGTTGTGCTCTGATGGAGCCCAGGGACACGGCAGAAAGTCACACAATACCATACGACGCCATGCTGTCCGAGTCACTAAAGATGTTCAGATGCTAAGCTCCCACTTCTAAAAACTTATCCGTCATATTTTAAAAGACTGTCTTTATCAGGAAGGGTGCTGATTCAAATATATTGGCATATAAGTTTTATTAATAAAACTCTAGCAACTTGTTAAAAAGAAAACATAGCAATTCGTTGGCCTCATTTTCTTTACCAACAATTGTATTTGACATTTTACACCTTAAAGTTTAGGATATTCACAGTATATGCACTACTAATATTCTACCAATATTGCACATGAGTTGTCAAGAAATCGTGTCTCGTGTGTGTATAGAGCAAAATATCTTCGCGGTTATTATACAAGTTCTTCCACAGTAGTACGTGCTGTTTTGCTGTCTAGCTTCCACTCAGAAAGCTCAAGAGTGGTTTCTAATTCCTGTGAGGTATGTTGTATATTCAACAGATTTCTAATTATGATTTGAAAATGAAGGTGAAAAATGTGCTTTATAGGACCGATTCAGGTGCTGCATATGGAGAACTCTAATTAAGAGATAGGTTATTATCTCTTAATTCTGATGGCATGAGATACCGAGGATAGAAGCCTGTTGAGGCCGACTTACCACTGCGTTCAGAACAACAGCCAGAAGTGCTGGGCACAGGGGAGGTGGGGTGTGTGTGGAAGGTCTGGGAACACAGGGGGAGGGGTGTGTGTGTGTCATGAACAAGGCTGTGATCTCCAACCTGACAAAATAAACACACAAGAAGAATCTCAGTTGGAAGTAAGACGACACCTCTTCTGAAAAAACCCACAACAGAGCAAACAACCCTGAAGGAAGTCTTTACTGCAGCCCAGAGGAGAGGGGGGTAAACCCAACATTATTCACTCACCGAGGCTGGCAACTCTTGGAAGGAAGGGCAGCTGTGACAACAAGTGCTCCATTCTCGGTGCTGAGCCTTCTGTTGTGGTGAGAGAGAGACTGACAGGAAGCAGAAGCTTGTTCCTTTGATTCAACTATGATACACAGTGCTTTTACTCGCCTAAATTTCCCTGTTCCAGAATGTTCCATTCCTGCCATTCCAAACGCTATGGCACTGGTTTTATAGGGGGTATCGGGGTCACCATTATATTTTGAAAAGAGATTAGAACTCTGAAACCAATTTTATTTTCACAGTGGATATTGCCTTTTCTGATTACAAAATAATGAATATATTTTGAAACGTTAATCAAATCATTCATAAGACCATAAAATTGAACATTAAACCAGCAAGATGGCTCAGCAGGTAAATGCACTTCCAATCCTAAGTAGTTGATTTCAATCCCTGGGGTTTGAACCCATCATTAAAGGAAAGAATTGACTCTTGCAGGCTGTTTTCTGACCATTACATGTGTGCCCATGGCATGCACACACACACACACACACACACACACACACACACACACACAAAGTAAATAAAAATGTAATATATTTTAAGTACAAAAAATATCATTACTATCCCATCCCTTGGGGTATAGTTTACCACATTGAGAAGACTGTCTTGTGTTGGTAGAGTACATAGTAAGAACAGAGTTAAAGATATTTTAAGATTTGACTGCATTTCTGAATGTGTTCACATACATATAATGCAGCACACACACACATATAGATAGCTATAGATATCATGGCAAATACAAGTAGCAATGTGCTATTTCAGTGTATCTTAGAACAGAACTTGGTGCTATTGTTTGCTATTTGGAAGTTAAAGCAACCTGTCTTTGACAAATGAGGAGGGGATGACTTCCCCCATCACCACTCCCTGCTTGCTCTGGGGCTGAGTGGGAGGTCTAATTAATTAGCCTTCTTGAAGAATGTCAAGCCCTGGGGATCTCAGTGGAATCTCCCACTGCAGTTGCTAAGAATGCCTATTTTCTAATAGGCGAGACGACAGGGTGATAATTGGCCAAGGGAGAACTATTTTTAATGTATTGTTAATTAGAGACTTAATTACTCTTGTTGTATTCATTCAATCAACACTATTTCTGAAAATGTTTATTGAGTTCAAATGTGAGTCAGAAGCTTACCAGGGTATGAAGATAAACGATGGGCAAACTTGTCAATGGCAGTAACGTTTAAAAAGAAAAAGAAGAGGTTTCAGGAACAGAATGCTTTCTTGTGAGATCAGATAAGGTTTCCAGGCAGGGCTTTATTGAGAAAAGGACAAATGAGTAAATATTCAAAGCTGAGGAAGGGATGGCATGATATTGGGAAATGTACTTTTCTGAAAGAGTGAGTGCAGATGGTTTGTTTAGGATTATGTTTGACTGGACTGAAGGAAAAAGTTGGAAGAAAAGATATCACACAGCGATGGGGAGATCAGATCAAGAAAAACCCTTCTCCACTGGAGTAAAGAGTAGTGGGGTGGGATGATGTCACATAGTAATGGGAGATCAGATCAAGAAGAAATCTCTTCTCCAGCTACCCAACTTTGGCTATTGATTTTGAGTGAGATGAAATTGTCAGAAGCTCTGCACAGAGGAAAGGCATACGCCACCACTTTGGCTCCTGAGTTAGGGACAGTTGGAAAATGGATATTAACAGAAAGCTGGAGACAAGGGAAGAGCCTCTTGCACTCAACTGAGGGTGAGACGAGAGACAGAAGTAGCATGGGCCAGAGTGATGGCACTAGAGATGGAGCTTGGATCTTAGACACAACTTCACGGTTCAAATGGTTTGGTTTATCCTGAAGGCAATCAGAGCTACCATGGGCTTGAGCGAGGAGGCTTATCTGATATAAAGAACGCTAACCAAGCAGAGATGCTGAGAGAGGATGGAGGAGAGAAGGACAGGGGCTGTGGTGGGGAACTGGAAGCATCATGAGGGCCCTGAGCTGCTCATTCAGAAAAGGCACATGACAATGGGCAGAGAAAATGCTCAAAGTGAGAGCTTTCCAAGGGATCCTCGAGCCATTCCTGTGAAAGAGACAGAGTGATTTCCACTTTATACCCTGAGATGCAATCCCCAAGGAAAGAGCTGGTGATGTCCTCAAAGGGAGGCATAGTGTCCCCTTCCACAGTGGCTTACCGAGCAGTGAGTTCATGTTTAAACAGAAGAGAGTACCTTTTCTCTACAGCCAAAGTAGATTAAAACCAGCCAGTTTTAAAGTTCTGAAACTTAGTAAGGTATTTATACAAATGCTAAAGAGTTTTTAGGAAAAGAGAAGCTCACAGTAGGACCCAAGACAAGGAAAATAACTGCAATGACCTCAGTGAGTTCATTGACAGGGAGTCTACTCTACCTACGGGCAAAGCCAGAGCTTGAGAACAATGAGTTCACCAGTGAGTGTTGAAAGATTGTTCCCAAGGAAAGGGTGGAATATTGGAGCAGATTTTGCAGGGAAAAAGGGACACAGAAAAGATTTAATCAGGATGAAACAGGGCTGTCATGTGTCCTGGAGAAAAAAGAAGAAAGCCCATATGTGCAGACATAACTAATCAAATCCTGGAAAAAAAATCACTCAGCTTCTGGGCCATTGGCATGTGAAGTTTCTCTTCTACTTGAAACAAGGTACCACCTTAGCTTCAGATTTTATGCTTGCCTTTAGTAGAACAGAGCAATGGTCTTAGCAAAAATGAACCAAAAAGGATGGAACTGGGATTAAGGAAGCCAGACTTGGGCAAGTGTGTTGGGACCAGTCATTGCAAATAATATGTGACAGAGAAGAAAGATGCATTACTTAAAGAAGAACTCAGTCTTTAATTTATAAAAGCCTCAAAAGGTTGTCAGGGTGTATGCATATGGGTGAAGAGGAGGCAGAAATAAGATACCTATTTGAGCTTCACAGAAACCTCCAGAGCATTGCCCAAGCATGAGATTTACAGTCTAGAACGGAGCTGTCAGAGAATTCATTCTGCCTGAAGACGTCAGGTAGGCATAGTTCACAGAACTGGCTCAGTAGACCAGCAATGAGAAGTTGAAGCAGGATGTTGTGTGAGTTTAATAATAAACATCATAAGTTTCATAATTTTAATAATAAACATAAAATAAAACAACATACTGTGGTTTAGGATTATTTTAAATATTGCTCAAGGGTCTTTAGTAGAAGTCTTGGTCTCCAGCTGATTCTGATATTGGAAACCGGTGGAACCTTCCAGTAGTAGGGCCTAGAAGGGGAAGGTTATATCACCAGGGGCAGGTCCTTGAAGAGGATATTAGAAACCTAGCTGTGCTGGCTGGTTTTGTGTGTCACTGTGACACACGTTAGAGTCATAGAGAGGAAGGAGCTTCAGTTGAGAAGAGGCCTCCATGAGATCCAGCCTTAGGGTGTTTTCTTAATTAGTGATTGATGGGGAAGGTGGGTGGTGCCATCCATGGGCTGGTGGTCCTGGATTCTCTAAGAAAGCAGGTTGAGCAAGCCATCGGAAGCAAGCCAGTAAGCAACGCCTTTCCAAGGCCTCTTCATTCATTCCTGCCTCCAGGATCCTGCACTGTTTGAGTTCCTGTCCTGACTTCCTTCAATAATAACCAGTATGGAAGTGTAAGCTGGATAAACCGTTTTCTCCCCAACTCGATTTTGGTCATGGTGTTTCGTCGCAGCAACAGAAGAAACTCTAAGACGCTAGCCCCTCCTCTTTCAGTCTTGCTTCATGGTCACCGTAAGGTAAGCAATCAGCTCTGCCACGTTCTCTTGCGATCACAGTGGGTTACTTACCACAGGTCTCAAAGCTACTAGGCCAACCTTAGATGCAGACTCTGGAGACCAGGATCAGTCTTTTTTCTCTTTACGTTTATTTTCTCATGGAACTTGTCAGTGACGAAAAAACTAACCCAGTAAGGTAAGAAAAAAACAAAATAACCACCAACACTAAGTAATTCTTTTCTGTACCGAAGATTCAAAGGTTCAAAGATCAAGACATACACAGTTGGGGATACAAGAACACCGAGACATTTCAGGAGATGAAAATAATTGTAGCCAGCATTGGAATTTCAAGCTAATTTGTAAGCTAAGCTCTGTGTGGCTCCTACAACTCTGCCGTTTGGTACTTGTCCCCTGCTCTGCTGGAGAAGCATTGCTACCTGTGTGTAGCCTGTGCTTAGGTCCTGATTGGTCATCACATCTTCACACCTGTTTTCCTGACTGACAACCTGGAAATACAGTTTAGGGGATTAAGAATAGGATAAAAATAGGCATTTTAAATTGTACTGAGTGTCATATTGTTGATATTTCCCAAAGAGTGTGTAAGGTTTCATCAGGTGAGACACACTTAAAAAAATGAGAACACTAGATAAACATCATTAAATTTTGATGTGTGTGTGTGTGTGTGTGTGTGTGTGTGAGAGAGAGAGAGAGGTATATCTGTATGTGAGTTGTATATTGTAGTGTGTGTGTGTGTGTGTGTGTGAGAGAGAGAGAGAGGTATATCTGTATGTGAGTTATATATTGTAGTGTGTGTGTGTGCATGGTACGTGTGTCTGTATGTGTGTGTGTGCGGTATATGTTTGTATGTGTGGTGAGGAGTGAATGTGTGTGTGTGTATGTGTGCAGTATATGTGTGTATGTGTGGAATGTGGTGTTGTGGTGTGTATGTGGGTGTGTGTGTGTGTGTGTGTGTGTGTGTGTGTGTGTGTGTGTGTGTGTGTTGGTCTACCATAATTCAAGATAAGGAGACAATTTTAGCTGAAATATCCTCATGAGCCAAATGAGAACTATTCAAAGTGTTAAGCAAGGCATCAATTTTTAAATTATTTGCATTTCCCCTGTTGCTTTTTTTTAAAATCATGATTAGATGCATGGACCTGAAATCCACAGACACCATCTTTTTCACACATCTCAATTATCTTGAAAAACCTTTACATTCTCAATTAAAAGATATGCAGAGAACAAATTAAATGCTTGATTTAATCATGAAATAAAGATAAGCTCAAAGTCTTTTTTCAATTTTTGGACATAAAACATAATTAGATCATTTTCCCTCTTCCCTTTCCTCTCTCCCCTTCATTCCTTCCTATGTATGCTATGAAATTCATGGACTCTACTTATCTGTCAACACTCACACTCACATACGCACATGCACATGCACACGGACATGTACACACAAACATATAAATACAAACTGTCCAGCACATATATTTTTATTTTCATGAATATTATTTCTGGCTGGTCACTTGGTATTACATAACCAACTTAGGGGGTCTTCCCTGGGAATTACTATTTCCCCTTCTCTCTGCATGTCTTAGTTCCTTGTGCAGGGTTGAGACCCCATTAGATTTCCCCTTTCTACAGTAGTGTGTTTCCTGGTGTTGTCCTTTTTCTGGTCTTGTTTAAGTATAGAAGTTGGTGAGAATTTCTGGGTATAGCTTCTTTGATATTTCTAGCTACCATCTAGCTATTCACCCTCATACCCACAGTAAGTCTCATTCTTCATTAAAGAAATATCTTCTTGCAATGGAGAGACCATTGCAGAAATCCACAACAGATCAAAATGCAGAGAACACGTGAACATGCAGTGTCTGTGCCTAACCGATACATCTACAACAGAACTCTTGCACTCAAGGTTTGCAGAACAGAGTGGAAGAGGCGAATAGGGCAGGGAGATTGTAAGAGCCAGAGACTATCTTTACGGAGTGACGTTATTCAAACTGAAGTCAGTTGGCTCATTTGTTTTCCTTTGCCTTAAGAAGGTTCTCATTTCCCCCCTGGAATATTCAGTCTCTCAAAATTCAGGAGGTTGTGGGGGTGGCATTTTACAATATATGTATACACACACACACATACACACATATGCACACACACACAGACATACACACAGACACACAGACACACACACATACACACACACACACACACACACACAATCAGGAGCTAGTGCAGCACCATTAGTGTTTATAATCTGTATAATCTGTAATCTCACACCACCAACTCACTCACGTCCTGTTCACTGTACATTTCATATATGGATCATGCTTAGAGCAGAGCAGATCTGAGAATGGTCCTTTGTAAAACTTCATATTTTCTGTTTAAAGCACAAGACTCTTTTTAACAGTCACAAATTTATTATAACCTTAGAAATTCAAAGTATACGACAGAGGAAAGTGGTATAAAACCAATTCTTTTATGGAGTTGAGGAGATAAATTAATGTGCAAAATGAGCTTACAGATCACCACAGGATCTAATGAGAAGTCCAGTAGAAAGCCAGAGGTTTCAGACCCTGACAGATTTTCATAACGGAAAATTATTCTCATCTGTTTATGAGAATTGATTTATTTCTATTCAAGAAACACTCTCTGGGAATGAACAGTGTATTACAGCATGTTCTCTGAAAAAGCAAAGGGGGTCTGTCTAAGGATAGCCAGATGTCAAGTTAATGTAAGAAGTTCAGCCAGAAATTGCCTTTTAATAACAATTAAAATAATATTCATGTCATAGACATCTTTAATAACCAGCCCACACAATTCATGTGCCATGGTGTTCACGACCAAAACAAGATGAGTTTGTGTTTCAAATGAGAGCCAAATGCTTACTAAGACAAAATTTAAGAACACTGTTAGGACACGGACGTCTTCTGAAGCCTGCCTGTCAGTATCTAAAGCCCTCGTGTGGAGAAATGCGTGCATCTGACTTGTTTTGTTAGAAACCACTGAGAAGTGTAAAGTGGTCCAGCTGGGTCATATGGTGCATCTAGCTCTGTTTTTTTGTTTGTTTTGTTTTATTTTGTTTTGATTTTTTGAGGAGCCTCCAGACACATTTCTAAACTGGCTGTGCAGTTTATATCTCCATAGCAACATGCAAACCTTCTCTGTTCCTCATATCCATACCAGCAATTGTCATTTGTACAGATGGTGATGCCATTCTGATTGTTGTGAACTGAATATTAAAATAATTTTAATCTGCATTTCTTTGATGGCTAAAGATGCTGAACAATTTTGAAGTGTTTCCTGACCATTATAATTCTTCCTTTAAGATCTCTCCATTTAGTTGTTATGCTGCCTACTTTTATATAAATTTTGGAAGAAAGAACCTCAATTGAGAAAATGTTCCCACTAGATTGGCTTCTGAGTAAGCCTATAGTGTATTTTTGTTTTTCTTTTTATTTATTCAATTGACATCAAACTAAATCCACAAAACTCAATCCAAGTGGAACAAAGACCTCAACATAAAGCCAGATACACTAAATCTAATGGAACAGAAAGTGGGAAACAGCCTTAAACTCCTTGGTACAGAAAACAACTTCCTGAACTGAACACCAATGGGTCAGGCCCTAAGATCAACAATTGATAAAAGAGTCCTCAAGAAACTGAAAGGCTTCTGTAAGGCAAAGGATACTGCCAATAGGACAAAACAGCAACCTACGGATTGTAAAAATTATCTCTACTAACCCTACGTCTGACAGATGTCTAATATCCAAAGTTTATAAAGAACTCAAAAGTTTGACACCAACACCCCAAATAACTCAATTAAAACATAGGGTATAGAGTTAGAGAATTCTCAACAGAGGGATCTCGAATGGCTAAGAAGCACTTAAAGAAGTGGATAAAGTCCTTAGTCAGCAGGAAAATGTAAATAAAACAACTCTGAGAATCCATTTTGCACTGGTCAGAGTGGCTAAGGTCAAAAACTCAAGTGACAGCACATGCTGGTGAGGATATGGAGCAAGGGAAATATTCCTCCATTGCTGGTGAAAGTACAAATTTGTACATCTACTTTGGAAATCAATTTGGTGGTTTCTCAGAAAATTGGGACTAGTTCTCCCTCAAGACTCAGCTATACCACTCCTTGGCATATACCCAAAAGATGCTCCACCATCCCACAAAGACACCTGCTCAACTACTAGGTTCATAGCAGCTTTATTCGTAATAGCCAGAAACAGGAAAGAAACTAGATGTCTTTCGACTGAAAATTAAATAAAGAAATTGTGGTCCATTTACACAATGGAATGCTATCCGGCTATTTAATAAGGAGGACATCACGAATTTTGCAGGCAAATAGAAGGATCTTGGGAATGTCATCCTGAGTGAGGTAACCCAAACACAAAAGGACATGCGTGGTATGTATTCACGTATAAGTGGACATTAGTCAAAAAGTACAGAATACCCAGGATACAACCCACAGACCTTAAGAAGTTTAACAAGAAGGAAGACCCAAGAAAGAATGCTTCTCCCAATGAGGCTAGAGCAGACTGTCTTCTGCTACATATGAGCTGGGGGCCTCGGGCCAGCCCTTGTATGCTGCCTGGTTGGTGGCTCAGTCTCCGGGAGCTCCCAGGAATCTGGGTTAGTTGAGATTGCTGGTCTTCCTTTGGGGTCATCCTCCCCTTCAGCTCCTTTAATCCTTCCCAAATTCCTCCATTGGGGTCCCCAACTTCAGCCCAGTGGTTGGATGTAAGTATCTGCATCTGTCTCAGTTGCTCAAGTGATAGGGCAGCTCAGAGGACAGCCATGCTAGACGCCTGTCTGTAAGCACATCATAGCATCAGTGTCATGCCCCCGCCAACGCCCGTCCACCCATGAGATAGAGCCAAAGTTGAACTGGTCCCTGGACAGCCTTTCCTTCAGTCTCTTCTCCATCTTTGTTCCTGTAGTTCTTTTAGACAGGAACAATTCTGGGTCAGAAAATTTGACTTTGATTTGGTATCCCTGTCCTTCAACTTGGGGCCCTGTCATCTACTGGAGGTGGACTCTTCAAGTTCCCTCTTCCCACTGTAGGGGTGGCTCAGGTAATCCCATTGAGTCCTAGGAGTTTCTCATATCCCAGGTCTCCGGGACTTTCTAGAGCCCCACCCCCCTCCCCAGAAGCTCCATAATTTCATTCATTCTCCTGGTCCTCTGGGCCTCTCTCCTGTTAGCCCACCCCATACCTGATTCTGTTTCCCTTTTTCCCTCTCCCTCCCCTCTTCCAACCAGTTCCCTCCCTTCCTCTGCCTCCTATGATTATTTTGTTCCTCCTTCTAAGTGGGATTAGAAGCATCCTCACTTGGCCCCTCCTTCTTGTTAAACTTTTTATGGTTTGTGCATTGTATTCTGTGTATTCTGTGCGGCTAATATCAACTTATCAGTGAGTACACACCATGCATGTCCTTTTGGGTCTGAGTTACATCACTCAGGATGATATTCTCAAGATCCATTCATTTGCCTGCAAAATTCATGATGTCCTCCTTTTTAACAGCTGAATAATATTCCACTGTGTAAATGAACCACATTTGCTTTTTCCATTCCTTGTTTGTGGGACATCTGTGTTGTTTCCAGGTTCTATCTATTACAAATAAGGCTGCTATGAACACAGTCGAGCAGGTGTCCTTGTGGGATGGTAGAGCATCTTTTGGGTATATGCCCAGGAGTGGTATAGCTGGGTCTTCATGTAGAACTATTTCCAATTTTCTGAAGAACCACCATTTTCCAGAGTGGTTGTAGAAGTTCTCACTCCCACCAGCAGTGGAGAATGTTCCCCTTGTTTCACAACCTTGCCAGCAAGTGCTGTTACTTGAGTTTTTGATCTTAGCCATTTCGGTTGATTTAAGGTAGAATCTCAGGTTGTTGTGATCTGCATTCCCCTGATGACTAATGATTTTGAACATTTCTTTAAATGTTTCTCAGCCATTTGATATTCCCCTGTTGCGAATTCTGTTTATCTCTGTACCCCATTTTAAAAATTGGGTTATTTCCGGTTTTCTTTATTAATCTGGGAAGGCAGCGCTGGAATTCAAATTCTAAGCTGAAACACACTTCAATTGCCCCACAGCAGATGTTTGTCAGCAGGCTTCGCACTTCCGAGAAGACAGTTCCACCTGCCTAATCTCCCCACAAGGTCCTTTCAGATGTTATCACACCAGGTCAATTATAATCAGCTGAAACATTTTTGCCTTTGCCTCACATTCACTGCTGTTTTATTTTAGCTTTCATGGCTGTGGTCTGAAACTCTCACTGACCAGTAGTCTTCTAAGAACCATGATTCCTAAAGGCCGATGGGCCTCAGAATCCCCCAGAGAGTTTTTCGAAGAACAGGCTTCTATGTTCTTCCCAGACACTATGACTAGGTAGGTCTAGGTTGCATTCAAGAGGTTGCATCTCTAACAAGTTTCAAGTTGACAGACAATGCTGATCCCCAGGGACCATAGTCTAAGAATTACTGTCCTTCAACAGATGTGGTCATGTGGACAAGACAACTTTCCACCTCATTTCCCATGTCCTTGGGAGATACATTCATCCAAGATGACCGAAGTGTGGAGTGAAAGTCCCCAGTCTATTGCTGTACAGTGTTTGGAGGTACAGAGAGATAGTGGGTACCAGATGCTCTGACACCCTGGAGAGGTAGGTCAATACCTCCTTTGGAGAGACTGCAGAGAAATGATAAAGGTTAGTGCTGGGTTGACTCAGAGACTCCATCAGCCAATGGGCCAAGTCATTCTGCTGTTCCAGCGTTTGCCTGTCCCATGCTTACTGCTGACTCACTTGAATGGCTTTCACTGAACCCAAATTTGATAGAGAAAGCACTTTCCACGTATGTTACTTGTCATTGGGCTTATCCTGAATCTTTGGTGGTGTCTATTACACAGAGGTAATAACTGCATTTGTGCTTTTTTTATATTGGGTAAATCTTTGCTAAGATCTTTCAGAGGTCAGCCTCAGTAGCCTTTCATCTTGGTAAGTGAAACAGATCTGTTAAGCTGTCTGACTTAAGGCTCCACTGAGTCACTGGGTGTGGAGACGCGAACCATTGGCACCTAAGCTCTACGTCTTATGCTTGAAACAACGGCGTTGCTCAGTTACTCAGCCTTTGTGGAGCCGTGGAAAGTCCCCAAAGAAGGAAAAAAAAACAAAGATCTTGGGAGTTAAGAGTTAAGATTGTTTTCAGAAACTAGAGACACATAGAAATACCCAACAATTTTTTTTAAGCTTTGAGCCCAATACTGAATAGGAAAGCTGATATTCCCACTTACTGTCAATATTGAGAGAGATTGGCCAGGCCAGTGGTCATTTTTAGTTTCAAACAATTTTATTGGTTTTACAAAGACTGCTTGGTAAGGATAATTCTCAAAAAGTTAGTGTTAAAGTTAGTGCTTGTCTACTTACTTCTGGTCTACTCCAGGTACAAGTAGCCATCCGTCACAGAGTCTCTGTCACTTGAAATGGGGGTTGGGGATTTAGCTCAGTGGTAGGGCGCTTGCCTAGCAAGCTCAAGGCCCTGGGTTCGGTCCTCAGCTCTGGAAAAAAAAAAGAATTGAAATGGTTGTATTCTCTTTATCCTTTGTCTTCCTTCTATTGCTAATTGGCTAACTTCCTAGCCCACACTTCTTTCTTCCTTTCAGCATTAAACCAATTAACAGCAATGTGTACCCCTAATACTTTGATCCATATTTTTGACTAGCGTCTAGAACAGGGGTCTGTGGATTTTATAAGTTAAGACCAAGAGAGAGACCATTTCAGATCTATAAACCAAGTAGTCCTGCCTCAGGACTCTGCTCTGCCTGGGGCACACAAAAGCAGCCACAGGAGGAATGGGCTTGGTTCATATAAAACTGCATGTATAAGCATTCAGATTTGAATTTTGTATTATGTGTCAGCCATCTAAAAATATAAAGACTATTCTTAGCCTAAAGGACTTACTAAAGCAGCAATGGACCAGATTGGGACCGTGGTGGTAGTTGGCCAACTCTTGCTCTGGAGCTATATGGCACATTGCCTGTCTTCCAAGTCATCACTGGGGTTGTTTACCCAAAGCCTTGGCTCTGCACAACTGAGACAACTAACATTTTGCTAGACTTTCGCCATGGCAGCCTTCTACTCCAAACGCCAATTCCGCTGTCATTTTAGACCAGATTTTGCTGGCATTACAAATAGCCCCCAAATGTCAGACTTCTAAAAGTTAGAGCAGCGTGCAGCAGACACAGCAGCAGGGCTAGCTTCCAATGCAAACATGAAGCAAAGAGCAACTTAGGGTGAGGGTGAGGCTAGGAGCTTTTAAAGCCCGTGCCTTGGGCTACTGCTTCCCACAAGGCTGCTACTCCCCAAGCGGTGCCACCTATTGGGACCCTAGTACTCAAATACTTGAGTCTCTATGGGACATTCCTTATTTAAATTACCACAAGTTGTTTTGTTTCACTTTTTAAAACAGGAGATTAGTGACCCTGAGATCAGACTGCAAAGGATAAAATAAGCTTTATAATAAAATCAGGCTGAATCAACGGTGATAACAGTACTAATATGCTGACATGAAATGTTAGCCTTTATTAAGGATACAGAAAACTGAGCACACACTTAAGACAAGTAACTCATTTTTTAATTTTATTTTAAACCCCTCCATGAAATCTTTAAGAAGGAGACTTATTTAATACCCCAGATCATAATTACTTCTTTGAAATCATGAAAGGTAAAAATACTAGAAAATACTATCAGTCTTCCTCTCCATCCTCCTCCTTCAGTCCTCTCTTCAGGGGACGGTGTTTGTGAGAACCCTACAACACCACAGAGGACACAGTATCTGACAAAGCAGACACCAAACACTTGAGGCAGCATGTGGAGCACGTGTCTGTAGCCTTCACAAGGATGCCAGCAATCTCATTAAGCCAAGATGGGTTCACAGAGATGCTTTCCATGTTAGGAAAACCATCACATTTGTGTCCTCCTGTGTCTTTTCTCTTATCTTGGATTCATCTTTGACAACTGGAGTCAGAATGTATATAGCCTGCCTATTTGTGGTGTGGTACTTGCTCTTCTCTTTGAAAGGTCTGGAAGGTTCCTCCATAGCTGGGAAAATGTCTCCACTTGGTCTGAAGAGAAATTATCTTCCAGGAGCCAAGCTACTCCCACCCTAGATTCATATCTCTGAATATTAAGGTAAGTAGCCCACAGATAAGACATATAAGATTGTCAGGACTAACAGTTGTGAAATCTATGCAGTAGGCCAGCATCATCAGGTCCAGGGGCAAGCTGCTGTAGTTCAGAGGTTGAATACAGAATTCTTTTCTTGAGTTCCTTGATACCTTGATTTCCTCCCCATCCCCAGTAAGGATTTCAGCAGATTACATGAATCTCATTCACAGAAAAATAAGTTTTTTCTTTATTCAAGGCTTCCTAATTTAAATGCTATTTTGAAAAAAATTCACATCTAGGTTTCTGTTTGGCCATGAAAACTGGTAGTCTAGCCATACAAATACCTAAAAAGATTACTTACAACTGTATGTCAGGCACTGAGGACACATCGGTCATCAAGGCTGTTTGATTTTTGACCTTAAGTGATACAGACAGTACAAGTTAATAGAACAAAACTGAATTATCACAAAATGAGTATAGAAAAATATATGTGTGGGCCTTAAGTATAGAGAGCATGAGGACTGGACCAGTGAACCAAGGCATTAGCCTAATAGTACCTGAAGGGCACAGACACCCAAGGCCCAGATCTTGTAGCCTCTGCTTAACATCAAGCTCTCTGAGCCATCTTTATGAATACCCTGCTCACCATGGTTGTTTGCTACCACACATACAGACTTAGAAACACAGAGAGACTAACCACTCAACGTGACAGCTGTTTCTCTCTTCCTACTACTTCTGGCCATGTCTTAACTGGTTTTTGTTTTGGTTTTGGTTTTTCCTACTGGCACCATTTATTTGAGACTCACAAAAACAAGAAAGAATCCAAAGTCTATGCTCCTGAGACTGTTTCATACAACGCTGTTACCACAACTTGGCCAACATTGCCCTTGTTGAACCTTTCTTCTAAGGTGTAGATTACCGACTTCATTCCAGATATAAGACATGGTATCATTACTGGTCTACTGAAGTTGGCCTGGTAGGACCTGGGAGTGCCCAGAAGCCTTTCCTTGGTGTATCATAGTACCTTTAGGATCCACAAGGAAATAGAAATGTTGGCCACAAGTTGGACACTGTTCAAGAATCACCGAAGAATCAAAATTAATTTGCTCCTGGTATTCTAGAGAGGGGAGGTTTCACTAGGATGATCCAGTCCTCTTATAACTTCATGATTTCTGCACTGTGAGGACTCCTCCAGGCATAATGGGAGCTTTCCAATACTGAACACTATTGAGGATTTATTCTCTGCTATTTCTACTGTGGGCAATATATTTTTCATCCTGTCCTGATGCTAAACACCTTCGTCTTCATCCATTCATCGCCTTTTCTTCAATTGCTGTGCTTCTGTTCTGGTTCCTACCCTCTGCCCTCAATCCAGTGACTTCGAACTAAGTCCTAATCTCATTCCTTACTTCAATTTTGTGTGTATTCAACAGAGACTGTATCTTAAAAACAGTATGTCAAGTCAAAGAACTCACACAAAGAACCAGAGCCTATCAAATATTGTTCAAAGTTCAATGCTGATTCTTGTTTATAGAAAGGAAGAAATAGATATAACTTATAAATTTTGTATCAAATCTATTTAAATTCTGTTACATGTGATATACTTGTCATAAAGCTACATCAGCAGTTCATACTCTGGGGGTCATGAGAAACACTCATTTCTGATGGTCTTAGGAACTGAGATACCACTCAGTAGCAAAATTATAGTTATGAAGCAGCAACACAAATACATTTATGGGTATGGATTCCTAAGACCTTCAGAAATACATGTTTTCCAATAGTCATGATGCACAGGGTAAGAACCACTGCACTGAATCATAAAAACAATTTGTGCTTAATTCTGAAACTACTTCCCCATCATATTGTCAATTATTTTAATAATTAGTAGGGTCCTTGGCACCTTTGTAGATATGTGAATTGATTTTTATTATTTAAGTAATAAAGGGGTCAAGAAAATGGTTTGAAGAAACTACTCCCTAATCTCCCAACAGAATCACATCATGTTACAGGTCAGGCTACATAATGATGTCTGATAACTAACATTAATATTCAATATACATACATGCTTTAAACAGGTTATGAAAATTAATTCTCCTAAAAATGAAATTTTATGGAGCCATCTCTGTTCAGGGACCATATTTACAATAGACCTATAAACTGAGATTTTATTCATGACGAGTTCTGGTTTATTTTCTTGGCAAGACAAATAGCAGAAAGACATTGGGCTTGTCAATTAAGGGAGTCAAAATCAATATTGTTAGACTAGAAATGCTGGAAACACCAAATTTTTAGTAATTTTTTTCATCATGATAATTCTTCAGATGTTGGGATTAGACCTTGGGCCTCTTTTCCCATTTCTTTCATTTATTTTGTTCGTTTGTGTTCATAATACTTAGAAACTAGCCACCCATATAAAAGCACTCATGGAACTTTGCATGGATTAGAGAAAAGAAGGCAGCTACGAATAGATGTGCTCTTGCAGAACAAACTCTCTAGTCTAGTCACATGGGCACAGGCAGCCATGGTAAGTAACACTGTCATCGGGGTTTTCATGTGAACCAAACCTTTGAAAGGATCACAGAGGTGTTGCCCATGAGACTAAAACAGGATAGAATTGTTGGTAGAGGAATTCGTATGTGCGGCTTAGCCGTTTCATCCACAGCTGTCACTACAGAATGCCACTGTGAAAACATTGCTCCTTTATGGCTAATCTCACTGGAAAACTGCTGACTTGGGCTTACGGTTCATGTCAGAGGATTTTCTGCTTCACCTGTCAAAGAGTTTGGCTTCTGTAAGAAGGTGTGCCAGGGTGGAGAACCTTTAATCTGCAGTGTTATTTACAGTGTTTCAGATAACCCAGAACATAGAAACTTTGTAGATCATTAGCTTATTTTGACTTTGAATAATGTATCTTGATTCAGGAACACTTTAAACAGATAACCATCCCTCTATAGGTAAAGCAACTTTAGAGAAAAATGTAAATTGTTTCCTACAGTTAAGAAAGCCAATAGATTTGCTTTGTTATATATATATGTATATATATGTATATATGTGTGTGTGTCTGTGTGTGTGTGTCTGTCTGTGTGTGTGTGTGTGTGTGTGTGTGTGTGTGTGTGTGTGTGTGTTATGCATACTTTTCACAGAAAGGCTTAGTACCCTGGAGTAATGAGTCTACCAACTGCAACTGTGTATATATTTTGAAGGAAACAAAATAGAATGCGTTTCACATACTCCACACCATCAGCTATATTTCCAGGCTGTGCTTTTCCTTTTTCACGTCCATTTCCATCAACTACCATGCTGTATACCTTTTGTTGGTTACTTACTGACAGATCCTCTCATTAAAGACTAAGCTCTCTGAGAAGAGGCACATTTGTTTTTCCAACCAATGTATTTTCATTATTCATTCACACAGTTGATATCACGAGACATAATAATTGCACGGTGATAAAGAATTTCACATTCAAATTTCTTTCACGAAAGTTTTATAATCTACGTTCATTAGCCACGAAGTGCCAAGATATTTTTTTCTCCGAAGGATCAGATGTTAAATTGTTGCGTGTAATTTTAAAAATCCATGCTGGCTTCAGCTATGCCCTACACTCAGTACCTGTCCGTTACTTCTTTGCCGGATGCTGTAAACGGCCTTGGTTCGCCAGCTGTCTTGCTAATCTGTCCAAACCCAGTGATCGCCTGGAGCTACCGCCGGAGTTCCACGGACTGATCACCCGGGTGGTTGGCTACACTGACTGCCAAAGACCACTCCAGTTTCGCCCTCTCTTTCACCCACCTAAATCGTTGCAAATGGAAAACACCAGCCAATTCCTGGGCAAAGAATATCCTACCCCATCTTCCAGCCTGCGGAGGCCACAAACTATCAGTGCCCCGAGAAACCTACATGTCTGTGACTTCTTGTTTGCCTGCCACCTGGATTTACTCCTAATCCTCTCCCTCTTTCTCTTCCTGTCCTGCCTGGAAAATCCCACCTCCAAAGCTTTTCCCAGAGATTGGCTTCTGCTGTCTTTATTAGCCAATCAACAATTAGGGAAATGATTAGGGGAACACCCCCTAAATTAAATATTTTAGAATTTCAATACATGAGGTCTCCATACAAATATTCACCCCTCTTTTTGTAGTCCATAAACAGAAACAGAATATAAATTAAACAGAAATGTCGAAAAGTTCCAATAAAACATTACCAATAACTGCCAAACACAATTCTGAGTGTCATGAAATAGTCTTTTTCACCACAGCTATTTAGAGAGCAAGTCTATTCTTTGCTTTGAAGACTGGATTTGACCCACGGATCACAGTTTAACACTTTCGGTGAGACGCCACACTTTTATACACCAGCGCTTTAAGCATAATGAAGAACTTATACTCAAGCAGCTTTAGGAGGGCTCTCTTAATAGCCTGGTGTACTGCTATATGTCACCCCAGCACTCTCTACAGTGATCAAACAGGAATACTGGGACAATTTAATGTGCCCAGCATTAACACAACTGGCCTAGGTGAGCCAGCAGCCACGGGACCCTCTCAAACATCACGACGGGCTGAAGGGATTCATGAAACCCAGAATCCTATAACTAGGCCGGTCTCCTGTATACGCAAGTGAGGTGCTCTGCCTTTTACTATTTCCCAGGATTTTCTCTGCAGTTGAGATACTGAAAAGCCGATCTGAAAAGGAATATCTCTTAGCACCCTCAATCAATGTTCTCAAACACAGGTTGGACAGAGGTGCAGGATGGAGGAAAACTGCAGCAAGTTGGCCTGGCAGATACATGGCGTACAAGGGACGGAAGGGAAGGCCACGGATGGGGAGCTAGAGTGAGACCTGTGGGTCCATCTGGGTGTGCGGACTGCCCTGAAATGCCCTGGCCCAACATGCTAAGACTTGGATACTGCTTTGCTCTAACGAATCTTTAATTTGCTCCTTCAATAGAGATTGTTTCTGTCGAAGAGTCTTGAAACTCTGAATAAAGTTCATGCTGTGGGGAAATTCGTGCCAAAAGTCTACTGAATGCTCATGTTTGAGGCACTAAACACTGGGCCATTCTTCTTCATAAGAAGCAGTCATTCCGTTATATTTTTGTTTATAATGATTGCCCTCTCTTCTTACCTTTCCCCCTGTGTCCTTACAGAACAGCTAAATGACACTGAGTCCAAGCCTTGAGATCTCATTCTCTGGGGAAAAAAAAGATCTAGAGAGATTCAGAGAGAAAGACAGAAGTTTTCCAAAAAGAAAAAGAAATAAAATATAGTTTGGATCCAGAAATACCTCAGAGGGTGAGCAGAGTGTGATCTCACAGACTTTCCCAAGTGTGAGAGGAGCTAAGCGGCGGGGGCATGAACTGGGGGCAGAGAGGAGAAGTGGCAATAACACAGTAGGTGTGGTGACAGGTTCAAAGAAATCTGCACCACCACGCTATTATTTCTTTCAGTCCTTCTACCAAAATTAAACTCTTGATTGACAGATTCTCCTCTTCAGTACAAACCTCTAGCTACCTTCTGCCCCGACAAGTCATACACCAAGCTGAGGGAAAAGGTGAACACAAGTTTATCTTTGTATCTTCGTATGCGAACCATCACCAAAAAGATAAACCTAATCCAGGTTTTTTTTTTTAAATAAAAAACCCACAGGAGACAATGCACTCATCCATCACTTTGTAAGCATGGAGAAATTAATCTATCTGTCACACCAAGGAATTTATGGTTAATTTGACAGCCTTTGAGTTAAGATCAATTACTGTGCTTTATATGGTAGAGACAAGTGGTTTGCGAACATTTTAGGGAAATGTGTTTGTCACTGTACATTGTGTGCTTATGTCTGGACTTCCCTTCACATGAACGGCTGAAAGGCATAGGGTCAAATGTGAGGGTGAGCCAGTAGCTGTGAGGATATTTGCCTTCTGCTGAGGAAGAAGCCTACAGGGCTGGAGAGGCTGTGCCGTCACGCGCTTGGATAGGGCTCACTAACAATGTAAAAAAAGTTAAATGAATAGAGCCCAGGGAAAGGGGAAAGCAGGGTATTTTAGAGGAGCAAGAAGCTCGTTTGAGGCTTTCATTGAATTGAATAAATGTATAATTTCTTCAGCATGCTGCAACTTCTGAGACACTGACGGGAAATGCTAAAGGCAGTCACTGGGCCAGATGGTGTTCACATAAACGGAACGCCAACCGCTACTTGGTAAAAAATTAAAGTGTGTCCGAAAACCTTCTGTGCATTCGGATCTTTCTCTGTCTACATTTGCACGTAATGTTCTGTCAGTCGTGTGTTGAGAATGTTTCCCCCTCAATATGAAGACCCGAGGATCCCTTCTCATCCTCACTTACTGTAGTCAGTCAACATGCATGGGGACAGAGGCATTTCCTCAACACAGATCTTAGGACACTGTCAGAAAACAAAGACAATTTTCCCATTGCATCAGCTCCACTCTGCAGTCAGATACCACAAATGTGGTGACCGACAAAAGGGCAGCCTATTATGTGCAAAGGTTATCGATGCCGGTGTGCAGAACCCGTGAAGGTCAGGGGGAGGGGAGACAGGGCAAGGGTAGTGGGCAGGATTCTAGACCACCCCAGTGACCCTGATCCTATAGAATACCCCAGCTCACAGAGGGTTTAGGGATATAATCATGAGTACTTTTTTTTTTAGCTGAGAAAACATTTTTTTCATAGGCGATTTTACACTTAATAAACTGAGAACAGTGAGTTTTTTAATTTATTCCTTAGCATGTTGCTTGTAATTTACAAGCTGTTTGGTTTTTATAAAAGTTAAATTATAAGGATTAAGAACTGAACATTAACTTGTGGACCATATTTTTTTAGTACAAAACTATTTAAAGTGACAAAAAAAGGATTGAAAGAGCTGAAGGGGCTTGCAACCCCATAAGAGCAACAATGCCAGCCAACCAGAGCTTCCAGAGACTAAGCCACTATCCAAAGACTATACATGGACTGACCCTGGGCTCCAACTGAATATGTAGCAGAGAATAGCCTTGTTGGGGCACCAGTGGAAGGGGAAGCTCTTGATCCTGCCAAGGTTGGACCCCCAGTGCAGGGGAATGTTGGAGGGGGAGCCGTAAGAGGGGTTGGATGGAGGAACACCTATATGAGGGAGGGGAGGGGATGGGGGCTTATGGACAGGAAACCAGGAAAGGGAATAACATTTGAAATGTAAATAAAAAATATACTTAATAAAAAATAAAATTTCAAAAAAAAGAGAAAGAAACACTTGTACAGTTAAAAAGCAACTTGCTTATATTTCTCAATTTTTATTATGCTGTCCCTGGCTGACGAACACTATTTCACTTAGATCATCTTTACGAAGTGTCAATCAGCGTTAAAATGCAGATTAGACCAGTGTCAGTTGATAACTATAAATTCCACATTAGATATAGTCCCTTCCCTAATATGTCCATGACATTTTTAAAATCCAAATTAGAAGAGTCATGGGAAGGGATTATACATTAGTCAATTCAATCAGCTATAAAAGACTTCACATTGCTGTGGAATTTGACTTCATCTTCAAGAGCACGGGAAGAACGACATCTTTACCTTCATTAAGCAGCCCAAACTAAACTTCAATTTCCTCCTTCCCAAGGGTTGGTATCTTCTTTTTTTCCTTACAATATTCAGTTTCATGTAGGTGAAGTTTGAGATAGACGTTAATATATTTTATCTGATTATAATAGATGGCAGAATACTTTCTAACCATGGAAGCGAGCTTAAAAATTAAGAAATTAATTTATTCACTCTTTTCAGCCCATAGACATTTATTAGATTTCAGCCATGGCATCTTATAAATCTCAACTGTTGCCAAGAGTTTATTGCTCAGCCACAGGAAGACAGAACTGCAATAAAGGTGTGTCATAACTGTAATAAGAGATCTGCACAAGTCACTATGGTTACAGACAAAGAGGGGCTTAATTACCTAAGCCAACCTGCTCAGAGACCTACACAGAGTGCATAGGGGAAACTGGGGAAGGGAATAACATTTGAAATGTAAATAAATAAAATATCTAATAAGACAAAAAAGAAAAGAGGATGGTGGAACCAGCATTTTCAGCAAAGGGCATCTTCACAGAGAAGAGCAGGATGTAGCAGTCTTGGCGGTGCTTCAGTGAGACTGAAACACAATATGCCCCTGTCACAACACTCACCATCATGTGGTGTCTCCCCTTTCTTTGCACCTCTCTGTTCCTTTAGGCTGGATCCTCTGAATTCAAAGACCGTGTGAGAGCTTCTTTTGTGGCCTCTTCAGCAATCACAGTTGGGGTCAACCCACAGTTTGAATAATTTATAAAAAGGGTAAGTAAACGAATGAGTCTATGGCTCTGAAATACTAAATGTTGATATGACATCACTCTGAATGATAGTTTCTATAATTTCCCCAATTATATCTTTTGGGTTTCATAAAGCCATTTAAAAAGAGAGGACTGCATCACATGCAATTAACTTTGCTTCTATAAGCATTTATGGAATATAATTATTGCTCACCATCAACTTTTACCAGTCCTATTTTCTCCTCAGATGCCTTCTACCCCAGCGTGCTGTTGAAATTTCTCTGCTAAAGGTCACATAAGCTCACGGTTTTGGCACATAATGTACCTACTTCAGGCCCTGTCGTATTGAACCAGACAGCTTCTAGCTCTGCCCACCCATGCTGGGTTTGTTTTGTTTTGTTTTGTTTTTATCTTTCTACCATCATTTAGATTGTCTTCATTTTGAAATGTCAATACATGCACATTCTACACAACAACAATATCACACACACACACATACACACACACATCTAGCTAACTTTACATCTCTAGCATTTCCTCTGTCTTCCCTGTGCTGCCCGCCTGTACACGCGGTATAACATTGTTATTGCATTTATGAAACAGCCTAGACCTACACATCTGTGTCTCTCTGGCTGACCGTAAATAAGATTTTGCAGGCAGAAGAAGCAGACGTGTGTGCATTTGTTGTGTGCGGTGGCTTCACTGTCATCCGAGGCAGGAGTCAATATATTAGTGTTCGCACTGCTAGTAAGACCAATAAAAAGAATTTAGGATGGCAAACAAGAGGTCTTTGTGACAAAGCAATCTTGCTTTAATGGATCCGATGACAATGGGAATTCTCAATGTTTATTGATCAGTGGTAACACCATGGCCAAGAAGCGGATAGCTGTCATTGGAGCTGGGATCAGTGGCCTGGGAGCCATCAAGTGCTGCTTGGATGAAGACCTGGAACCCACCTGCTTTGAAAGAAGTGATGACATCGGAGGCCTGTGGAAATTTCAAGTATATTTGCATTTTCTTTGACCTTAAGTACTCTTTTGTAAAGTAGCTATAACAATCTAAATGGTTTTGATAAAGGAAACATTAAATGCACCACACAATCGGGGTCATTTAGTGACCCCAGTCTTTGTGCTTAAGTCGCTGAGTGAGGAACTGTGTAGATACATGCCAAGTTTAGATGAGGAATGGAACTTGGAAGATTGTATTCAAGGCAGCTGAAAGCCCTTGTGACCATCACAGAGATTAGACATTAGTATGAAGGTGGTGCAAAGAGTTTCCTCTTAATTGTTCAGATGTGCTGGTGTTCAAGGTTAGGGATGGCAAAGATCTGGGCTGCAGGATTGGATGGTGACCCATTGCTGACCCTCTTCTATGTAATTTGATCTTCTATCCTGAGGCAATGTCTGCATGCTATCTTTTCTTAAATGTCTCAGGGCACACTAGAGGGATCTAGATCTCTGTATGTGCATGTGCTTGTGCGTGTGCATGAGTATTTGTGTATGCATGTGTGTTTTACAGACCATTGCTATTTTTTGTTATTTCTAAGTAGCAAGAGATGAAGGGCCTTGATGGATGCAAACATGGTGCTAAACTCTGTATAGGCTCAAGTTTCCAAGTGGCCATCTTCTTAATGCTTAACTTATCAACTATTAGACATGCCCATGAAATCCAGGACTTGTGGTCAATACTTTCCAGATCTGCTGTCCTACAGAATCATTCTGATCACTAATCAAGGGTGGTCTTATGACAGTGTAGTTGTTTCTTCTATTGGTCTTAGGTTTTAGCCCCATTCAATATGCATATCAACAGCTAAAATATGAGATCCCTTCGTTCCTGTGGACAGCAGTTGTTCTGACAGAGTAATGTGCATAAATGTCTTTAACAAAGTAATGTGCATAAATGTCGTATAGGGATCTCCCCTTCATGCCTTCATCTTGGACAAATGAGTGTTCAAGAAGGATTCCCACTCACTCCCAAACATGGTACTGACAGGATTCAAATGTTTCTCTGCAGCCCATGGGACTTTTCCAAGGACTGCCTTAACATTCTCATTTTAAATATCAATATCCATGCTGTTTCTTCCTTAATGCAAGAATTCATTCATTCAATAAATCCTTTTGAATACTTGCTTTATACAAGGAACTTTTGTAGTTGATGAATATACTAATAAGTATGAATGCAAAATCCTCAGCATTAGAGAGCTTCAACACTAGTATGAGAGAAAGAAAATGAAATAAATAGTATAGTTAATATCAGTGAGCATATTGCAAAAGTACAGCAGGAGCTGAGGGTTCGAAAGATCATCCAAGTAAAAAGTCGCATGAAGTGATTTGGGTACAAAGATTTCAAAACTAAAAAGCTATCCTCAAGATTATTTAAATAAAGAGGTTTAGAGGAAATTTGGGGTACAAATCTATGAGGTGGAATATGTCTGGCATGGTAGGGAGACTCAGAAATCTCTATGGTTGGCTTGTAGTACCTAAGGAAAGAAAGCTAGGATGTGGATCTGAGGGACGTGGGAGGCTGGGCTTTGTCAGTGGGTTTAGACTGTAGTAAGGACTTGACAGATACTGAGATTGCAGAAAAGAGCAGCATTCTTTAACTGGAGAAGGACCATCCTGCTATGCAGAGAATAGACTAAAAAGAAGGATAAACAAATATGCCTAATTTCAAAGATTCTCAATAATAAGATAAATATGATATTATGTCAAACCGTATCAAGATTCATGAGAGTGTAGCAATTCGTTTCATTTAAAGTACGATATAATTTATCATCCATGTTGATATCTACGACATTCCTCTTAGCAGTTTTATCATATACACAAATGTTCACTGATATGCTTATAAGGTGGTTGTTATTACGTATCTTAATTGGTAGTTCCTTTTGTTAATATATAAAAGAATCTTGTTTCTTTAGAAAAAGAGAATGTTTACCTAACATTACATAATATTAGTGTTACTATGATTATTAAATTAGCTGTTCATTAGAGCTTATACATAAAGCCGTGAGCCCCATCAAAATGTGGAGTGTGGAGATTGCGGGAGTGGGTCATGTCTGGAACTGTGCCAGCCTTTCACACTTTGTGCAGTCTTTATGGCCAGTAGTTGCCCATCTTTTGCTCACCTCAAATGCTTTCCCTGTGCATTTTTAAGGGAATTCTTACCGGACTTCAAAATCTAGGCAATCATTTTGATTTTATCATTTAAGAGACATTATTCTCTTTCCTGACATCCATCTTTCTGATCAAGGAGTCAGACACAACATTTGTTGTTGATTCAATGTGATGTGTAGGGATCTTTGTTTGTTTGTTTTGCCCTCTAGAAAATATAGGAAGTAGGGGGGTAAACATTAGTGGATGTTCAACAATCCCTAAAAAGCAATGTTCTGCTTTTTTTTTTATACTTGGAGACATTTAGAAATATGTTGTTACCTTGTAATTACAATGTTTGTTGTATTGAGGTTTTTCTTGCAGAAAAACCCTTCGGAGAAAATGCCTAGTATCTATAAATCTGTGACCATCAACACTTCAAAGGAGATGATGTGCTTCAGTGATTTTCCCATCCCTGACCACTTCCCCAACTACATGCACAACTGCAAGCTCATGGACTACTTCAGGATGTATGCAGAGCACTTTGGCCTTCTGGATCACATTCAATTTAAGGTGAAACATTGCATCGTGTGTGCATTTGTGTGTGTGTGTGTGTGTGTGTGTGTGTGTGTGTACATGTGCACTTGAACATGCATGTGGACATGCAAGAGATTTATCCAGCACATTCTGATTTTCCCAGATAAAGAAGTGGTTATCAGGGAGCTTCCTACATTAGAAAATCATCACAGATTGAAATATTTTGACAGTTTCCCTTGAGGCTGGAAGACTTTGCTCATCAGAACTATTCTGACAGTGCAGTGCAGTGGTACAGCCCTCTTTGTAAGACATAAATTCAAATGTCTGTGAACTGAGAATGATAGCAATGGTGATTGAGCCAAATCATTTTCTTATAGAACAAAGAAAGAAGGCTCGCATATAAAGAATATTTATTTATTTCCTACCTTCTACCTGTCTATGGCCAGCACTACAACTCAAACATGCAAACCCATCTTAATTTCGGATGCAGTTTTAATTTTTTAAAATTCAAAACACAGGTCTGAAGCAAGTGGACAAGCCTGTGCTAAAGAAGGGAACATGAAGGATGCTATCTCCCTGCATACGGCCTTCTTCCTAGGAGGACATTAATGCTATAGGTTCAGTCACCCCAATGCTCCACAAAGCCTCAACTGTTCCTATAAAAATATCCCTAATACGTTAAAAACACCCTCAATAATGATCCTCCTGTGGGAGGACCAGGAACTATCTTGGTGAGAATGCCTTAGATAAGTGTCCTGTCAGGATTCGTGGGACCTAAAGAGGAGGATTTAGCAGGGAAGTGAGTTTCTACCTGTGTTTCTGCCCTTAGACCACAGTGAGGAGTGTGAGAAAGCGTCCAGACTTCAGTGTCCAAGGACAGTGGGATGTCATTGTGGAGGCAGATGGGAAACAGGAGAGCCTAGTCTTTGATGGGATTCTGGTCTGCAGTGGCCATCACACAGACCCCCACCTGCCACTCAAGTCCTTCCCAGGTATGTCATGAAGACTCTACTATCCAAATGTTCTAGGCAGGAAGGAGTGGGCATCAATGTTATTAAGTTTCATTATGCTTCGGTGAATTACCCCTGGTGCCCCTCAGTGGCAAAGCATTCATCCTCTCTTAAAAGGAAAACACAAACCATTGAACCGCAAAGGCAGGCAGACACAGTGACCCACACTTGTTTGCTTGCTGCCATTGCAGACAGCTTCTAATGAATAATGGAAGTCAGCCCGCATTCAAATGGTTTCCGTTTTCTCCATTTATTTGATCTCAGCCTATTACAGAGAAAGTGGAATTAATAAAAATGAAGCACAAAGACAAATGACAAGCAAACAGCTGGCAAGTCCATAAATTTAGAAATCTTAACATATGGGGAATGAACTTCAGCACATTTATTTACCATGAGTTTATTTTTAATTTTTAAGTCAAATATAATCATTTATTTTCCCCTTTTATCACTCCAACTAGTTCCATGTACCCTTCTTTGCTCCCTTCAAAGTCATGACGTTTTTCTTCAATTATTACTAATATATATAATACATAAATCATACATATTAATCACACACATATGATATATATGACATCTCTATCTCTAGCCATATATATACATATATGTATATATATATATGGGCTGGCAACTTGGTGTTGGATAACTAGTTAAAGGGGCTTTTTTCTGGAAAAGAATATTTTTCTAACTCTTAGCATTTCTTGCTCACTTGCAGTCTGGATGTGGGGACCATAGATTTCTCCCTTCCACATCTTTGGTTTTCATTGGTTAATAAAACCAAACAAGCAGTTTATCACTCCCTTGTAGTTCTGGGTAGTAAAATGGTACCCATCTCGAGGGGGACTATCTTAGCTCCCTACCTTCCCTAACAAGTCCCCTCCCCTTACTCTTGACCGGCTTGCCCTCTATTTCCATCAGATTACCACCAGGAATCAATTAGAAAGTGTTTTATATTTCAAGTTCTTTCTATGGTATGAGAAATGGAGTTAAAGTAAATAAGACTACTTTAAATGGTTGCACAGAATTCTGAGTGAATTGGACGAATAAAAATAATCCTTTTGCACACCAACACAAATATCTATAAAAGTTCCTGATTTTTTGAATGTTATAATGCAACACATTCAGGAAAGCATTTCTAAGTATGAAACAATCTAAAGATTACCCAATGAGGTACTATATCAACATCTGGTCGATGTTTCCTGGAAAAGAGACACCCTCTATAGAGAAGCATAAACGTGTTGACGGGGAGCAGCCTGGCAGTTCCAGACAGATTGGGGGTTTTATGAAGCATGCAGCTAAGCCAGGTACAGCATCGGGTACAGCATAGGGCCGAGGAGAAACCAATGAAGTAAAGGAGCCTGAATCCTAGAGAATTGTAAAACAGTACAACACCCAGAACCCTGCTTTGTTATTTTTCTTAGAACCATGAAAGCAGCACAATAGCGAGCTGCATCAGATCCTGGTGCCGTTGTAACACCTTTCACTTATGCACAGTCAAGACAGACATTCTATTATTTCGTAAATACTTCATAAGGTCACAAGTCTGTATTTGGAACCCATGAGCTCCAATTCTGACTTTAATCCTCCGTTCCCTGAGCTCCCTTAAAGATAAAGGACATTTAAAGACTATGTGATCATCAGGTGGCTAACTCAGATTTCATTTCCTGGTATTCCGGGTCGTTTAGAACATAACTTTCTTCTCTGGTTAAGATGTGAAAGTTCTCCTTGTGAGGACCAATCCTTGTGAGGATTATTTTTATTCGTCCACCACAGGCATTGAGAAGTTCGAAGGCCGTTATTTCCATAGCCGGGAATACAAAAGTCCTGAGGATTATGTGGGAAAGAGAATCATAGTGGTTGGCATTGGGAACTCCGGTGTGGATATCGCTGTGGAACTCGGTCGTGTAGCAAAACAGGTTTGTTGGTGACCGCTAATTTGACTCTACCGGTGGGGTTCTGTGCACTTACAGATGTCACCATGAATGCAAGTTTGGCCAGAAAAGAAATGTGGAGAAATCTAAGGGCCTACCCTCAAGATGTTTAGTTCATTCTGAGTAGAAAATAAATGTAAAATAAAGCCCTTATACAATGGGAACAGGCGTGTAAACGACTTATCAAGTGGCTGACTCATAGGGCGCAATGTTCCATAACTAATCTGATTTTCTTGGTAGGATTTGCACATGAGGAAAGACACGTGGTATTTGTCTTCCTGAGTCTGGGTTTCTGTCACCTACCTAGTGAGACATTTCCCATGGGTTTATTTAAGAGAAAACAACATAGATTTTTTTAAAGCAATCAATAAGGCAATTAACTAATGATTTCAAATCCTTATTTACATATGAAGTTAATATGTCAATATCCAGGAGTATTTTTAATGATATTTCAGTTACAGGTAGTTAAGTGAATTACATTTTAGCTTTTATTTAAAAATTTGGTGTTGGTTTTCTAGGGCTCAGTAAAAGTTCTGGCAAAGCACAAGGGCCACTGCACAGCACGTTGCCTTTTATTCTGCAGTGGTAATGCTAACACTTGAACAGTACGACAGGTAAACAAACATTCCTCTGTCTTCTGTGTATTCTGCCTTCTAGGTATTCCTCAGCACCAGGCGAGGATCATGGATTTTGCACCGTGTTTGGAACAATGGCTATCCCATGGATAGTTCATTTTTCACTCGGTTCAATAGCTTTCTCCAGAAGCTACTAAGCACAGAAGCAGTAAATAAGTACCTTGAGAAGATGATGAACTCGAGATTCAACCATGCCCATTATGGTCTGCAGCCACAGCACAGGTGACAAGGAGCTGAGTGTGGGTAATCATGTAGAGATATGCAGGCTTTTTGCTTTGAAGACAAGTCAACTTTTGGTTCCTGGTTGATTTCATGCCTTTAAGAGGGAAAAGCACTTAAAATTGTATAGTATACACTACTGCATGAAAATGTGCACATACTCCTTGGCACAACTTGTATTTTTCTCATCCGTTCATCAATCAGTTAACACTTGATTGGTATATGTTAAAAATTCAGACAAAAGGCAACAGAACACTCCTCCCTTTGACAGATGTTAGCCATACAGGTCAGAGAAGACAGACATAGGTCTGTGCTAAAACAGTGCTAGACGACATGGTGGATATTAGAGCAGGGTGCATCTGGGTCCAAATTGGGGTAGAATGAATTTCATTCATTGAAGCTGGGGTAGAAGTTTCAGTGAAATTCTCATGGAAGGGGGGCTACCTAAGGGATCCCCCCTCTGTAAGAGTGCCACCCCTATGACTCCAATCTTAACTCATGAGTCTTTCATGATTCAAATTTTGTCAGTACCTTCTAGTTAATAAGCAAAAAATAGAGTAGGACCAGGGCTAGGCTGAGTTAAGAGAAAAATTAACATAACAAAGAAATATTCAAACAAGTTAACTTCCCCAGAATTCGCTTATCTTCAAATTCCTATTTCAATGATATGTTGAGGTGCTGCCATCAAGAGTAAATGATATTAGATGAGATCATGAGGATCAGGCCCATATGAGGGCTCAGGGTTTTTATAAGAAGGGGAAGAGATAACTAAGAGGTTTTGCTTGGTCTTTCCATGTGGTTTTCTAAATCACTAGGTGTGATTCCTTGACACTGACTCTCCATAACTCATCTAAATCAATAAGTGTTATACAATTTTATAAATTACCCAGTCTTGTATATTGTACTAATAAATAGACAAGACAACAAATATTATCTTTCTTATATGAATAGTTGTCTGTGTGTGTGTGTGTGTGTGTGTGTGTGTGTGTGTGTGTGTGTGTGTGTGTGTCAGTGCATGGGGAGGCCAGAACTTGATGTCAGATGTCCTGCAAAATTGCTCTCCACCTAGTTATTGGAGACAAGATCGCTCACTGAATATGGTGCACACTAATTCAGTTGCACTAGAGAGGCAGTTAAGAGAAAAATAAACATAACAAAGAAATATTCAAACAAGTTAAGTTCCCCAGAATTCGCTTATCTTCAAATTCATATTTCAATGATATGTTGAGGTGCTGCCATCAAGAGTAAATGATATTAGATAGAGGGTCCCAGAACCCTCTTGTCTTCTCCTTCTCACAGCTGGGAAGGTAGGTACTCACTGCAGTGCCCAGGTTGATGCAGGTGCTGGGGATGGAGCTCAGGTCTTCATCCTTACACAGCTAGAACTTATGGACTTAGCTATTTGGCTTCCTTAACCCCTCCTACGTTTCATTAGAAGGGAGAAAATAATGTGACATATATTGGTTTGTTCACTAAAATATATTTAGTGACCTTCTCTTATGCTGTGGATGAAAATGTTACATTCTATGATGAATGCATTTTAAATCTACAGAATGTCATTAAAACTATGGAGAAAGTGGATTAGGACGTGATGTAGACTGTCTAGGGGTAGAGCTAGGTGGATTGACTAATAGGATGGTGGAGGAAAGAATTCTAAGGAGTGATGTTCAAGTTAAAACTTAACAGGCAAGGAGGAGCCACTGTAAAAAGTCATCCAGGCAAAAAGACTCTAGGATGGTTCTCAGGCTAGGAAGAAGCCAGTTACAAAAGTTGGAACAGAAGAGAATCTGGCACCATGATGAAGTTAACAAGAGGATCACAAATAGGCAGAAGCCAAGGCAAATGTGGATGGAACGTGGGCCGAAATTTGGATTCTGTCCCTTTTTGAGATGATTGCATAATTTTAAGGAGTCCATAATGTTCTGTTATTCACACACAGTGAAGCTGTTACTATAGTAAGGCAAATCAAAACACTCATGATCTCACCTAAACCTTTTGGCAAAAACATGCAAATTCTTCAGGCTATAGTGTTGTTGGCTATAGTCCCCATGCTGTGAACTGGAACCTTGACTTGCAACTTTATATCCTTTGGCCTACTTCTCTCCATGTTCTCCTCCACCCCTAAAACCTGTCAACAGCCATCGTAATCTCTACTCTTCTAACTTTTTCCACATACAACTTGTAAGAATATAATATGATACTCATTTTCAGTATCTGGCATATTTTACAGAACCTACTATTTTTCAGGCTTTTTATACTGACTGTGACAACTGGCAGTATTTTCGTTTTTATCAGATTTTATTAGTTTTTAAAAGAATTTTCTATAATGTACTTTGATGATATCCATCCCTCCCCAAATTCCTGCCAAATCTGCACACCCCAGTTGTGATTTTTTTAAACCATCAGGTCCACTTTATGCTGACCATGTATTGCTTGACATTGGTCCTTTGAACTTAGGCTCTTACACCTACTACACAGGTGTTCTACCATGTAATTCTAAAGCTGAATAACATCTCATTATACGCATGTATCATAGTCATAGATTAGAGAAACATACAGACATGTTTTTTAATCATTAGTTCATGGACCAGCATTTAGGTTCTTTATTTATTTATTTATTTTTGGTTATCACGAATGAGTCAATGAACAAGGATGCAGATATGTCCTGATGGCAGTGACTTTATCCCCTTCAAGTACATACTAAGAATAAAGATTCGGGGCTCATATGATACAACTACATTTTTAAATGTTTAGGGCTAAGAGGCAATAGGATCCATTATGTCTTTGAACAGTGTGAGTCTTTCTTCTCCATAGGTCAGATAAGTACCCAGAGATCAATTTTAAGGATCCCAAAGGTAAAAACACCAGTGCATCCTGGGAAGAGCACTATGATTCTGCTAAAAGGCAACATCAGTTCTTCCTGAAGCAGTGCTCTAGCACTGATGAAGTGGAGATGATGAAGGATAAACTGAATCCTGACTGAGGTCATTGAGCCCAGGAAGGAGACAAAGGCTCTCTCTGGATAGCTCAGCAAGAGCAGGGATGTTTGCTAGGAGTTTTCATCTTAGTTCATAGAGTTAGTCCATTTACCTTGTGCCACATGCAGAACCCAAGGTTCCTGCCATCACTGAAGGCAGCTTGAAGAACACAGAATGTGTCAAGAGAATAACTTCTTTATGTCAATGACCAGAATCCAGACAGATGATATATTGGAGAATCAGGGCAAGTATTAGGAAGTTGAGTGGAGAAGAGAAGTCATCTTGCATGAAAATACAAAGCATTCATAAAGAGATTCAAGGCTACATAGAATTATCTTTGGTAATTAAAAATACCATTCCCAATTAACAGCCAAAGCAAATAGCAGGGAAAATACTTGCTAGAAAGATGAAAAATTAGAATATAGAAGACACTCAATACTTAAATAAGGAACAGAAGAAAAGGTTTTCCAGATTGAAAAGGGAGTTACTGGATTCCAGGATACAATACTGACCACACACATGCACACAGACACTCTTCATCTAAGGCCCTCAGTTCCCCAGGTTTTTTCTTCCTAGATGAACTATATTGACCAGCCATATGTTTTGTCTTTGCAGGTTAGCCTGAAATTGGTCTTGAAGAACCCCAGGCATTTATGAAGGCCTTTAGGTCTTTTCTCAGAACACTAAAACCCCATCCTTAAGTTAAATTCTTTAACGCATCTACAAACTCCATGGCCCAGTCTGCTCATTGGGTCATCCCTTATCTTGTTCTACCAGGACCCACTGCAGCACCCAGGGATGTCCTCTAGTATATTCCTCAAACGTATGAGCCTGTTTCCGTAAGCCTTACTTCAGAATGCTACCCAATAACCTCTTAGGGTTGCTTCGAGTGTCTCCAGTCCAACCCTTAGACAGACAAAACTCTTAGGTAAATTGTACCAATAGGACTCCACTCATTAAAAAAAGTAGCAGAAAGAAAATACACTCTGCCTCATGTTGATCTACACATGTGGATGACACTGCAATGGAATCTACAGATTCTGCTAGAAAATGTGTCAATCTCAGACTCCCAAATCCATAAGAAGAAAGAAAAGTCATGTGAGTTTGGGTCCACAATAAGGAAGAGTCAGAGCTGGTAGCTCAGTAGAATAGAGGAAGAAAAAGGAGAAAGGTGACGAGTGACATATAAGTATCTATGTGTGATTAAATGTTTGTTGAGGTAGATTAAAAAAAAGAAGTAAAGACACAAAAAGAAATAAGAAAGAATGAAGGAAAGAAGGAAGGAATGGTGAATGGATGGATGGATGAGTGGGTGGTGGGTGGATGATGGGTAGATGGATGGATGGGGAGTAGGTGAGTGGTTGGGTGAACAGACAGACAAATAGATAGAAGGAAGGAAAGAAGGAAGGGCAGATGATTATGGGGTTAGGTAGGTGAGTGGGTGGGTGGACAGACAGATGGATAAATGGATGGAAGGAAGTAGCGATGAGTGGAAGGATATATTAAAGCAAGTAATCTACAGCTCATTCCCTCTGGGGATGCATGGATGGATGGATGGATGGATGGATGGATGGATGGATGGATGGATGGATAGGTGGTTTGATGAGTGGATTAAAGCAAGCAAGTTAAATCTCATTCCTTCTGGTGCTGGGTGGATGGATGGGTGGGTGGGTGGATGGATGGATGGATGGATGGATAGATGGATAGATGGATGGGTAAGGGGTAGGTGGATGGGTGGGTGGGTTGGTGGGTGGACAGACAGAAGAATAGATGGAAGGAAGGATAGATGAATTAAATCAAGCAAGCTATAGCTCATTGCCTTTGATATTGGATGGATGGATGATGGATGGATGGATGATGGATGGATGGATGGATGATGGATGGATGGATGATGGATGGATGGATGGATGATGGATGGATGGATGGATAGATGGATGATGGATGGATGGACTAAAGGAAGCAAGTTACAGCTCATGTCCTCTGGAGCCATGTGGCCAAAGTGCTAGTGAACAGAAATATTCCTGAATGTAGTTCACCTTCATAAACTCTCGGACTGATTAGGGAATTTATATAAGATAAAGAGTGGCAACGGTGTAACTTCAGAAAAATGTATAAACTGCTGGAATTATAAATTGAATGATCAAGACCCCTCTTAATTTAGACACATGTTTCTTTCATGGTACTCTTGAAATATTGTGGAAGCCAATCTACTTTAAAATAATACATATCATATTTCTTTTAAGCCTATTTTCACATTGATTTAGCTTGAGACACTGCTTTACTATGTAAAGATTTAAATTTTAAAAAATTCACACATGTCCATCTTTCCTCTTATAATTTATTTTTAAAACCTAGATAAAGATAGGCTCACCTGTCTCAAGAATATAAAATTAGTCTTCAAAATTTACTCACTACATTTAGAATTTTTAAATATTTTTGAGCATAAATATTTGATCACTTAAGAATTTCTTTGCCCATGATGATTGAAAGGGGGAGATCTAGCAACACATATTAATCAGAAGCCCGAAACCCTCAGGCTGAGTGAAAACCAGCTAGCCCTACGCTCTCATTCTTCACTCCATCCTGTAGCTATCCTCACACCAAACATCATAAGACACATTCTTGTATACAAGGCTGATGGTGTAATACAACATACTGATTCCAGTCATGTTTTTAGTTATAAGCAGAAATAACACTAGGTGTTTATATAGTAAGGGAACTACATGGAAGCTAGTTATCATCATTTCTAGCTATTGCATATTGTGCATAATTGTACATGCTGGCTTTCACCTGCCAGGCAGACACTCAGTGGTCTGCTTTATGCCAGCATCACCACACACATGAGCAGTGGGCTACATTATGATGGCTATGTTGTCATTAAATGACATTCTTGTAGCTCAAACGCAATTTTAAAACATCACTCTTATATATTTTGGTGGGCTAGGTTTTAACCAATACCCTGAATGTAGCACATAACTATTTACTCTTACTTTTCCTGACCTGACTATATACATACATACATACATACATACATACATACATACATACATACATACGGCTTATAATCATAGTAAATCACTTCTCTATTTTATTTTCAGTCCAAATCTTACCTCTGTAGAAGAGCTTTGTTCAGTTTTTTACTACATACCTCTTCTGTCCTGGAACAGAAGATTGGCTGGACAGTGTGGTCAGGTGAAGTGACTTCCTCCAATGGGACTTCTTTGAATATAATTCTGAGGAGATGAGTATGTACCCAGAAGAGGGCCACAGTCAGAATGTGTAGTCTCCACTCTCTCTGTCTGTCACAATTCCTCACTGGAGTAAGGATTCAGTGCCTGGGGCTCAGTTACTCAAGGCAACACTTCACCTGTTTTACAAATACCTGAGCAGCTACTAAGGTGTCAGGCAGCCTCATGGCTACCCATGCTGCAGATGCTTCCTACATCTATTTTGGACTTTAATCTCCCTACAAGCAACAATTATCTGGTCTGAAGAGAGAAAGGAGGAAAACTAAAAGTAGCCTATGGTTTGTTTTCAAAAGTCCAGCATCATTTTTCTCCCTAAAATCTAAAAAGTGCAAATATTTTTTAACAAAGCAAATGAGAAATATCTGAATGAATGATACAATGCATGCATGTTTTTCAAGATCAAATACAACACAAAATGCTTGAAGAAAAGTAGATCTGAGAAGGCCACTAAGTAGTCAAGAGTACAGAATATACTCCAGAAGAAAGGGGATGTCTCAGTAGATAAGAGTGCTTGATGGGCAAGCATGAAGACCACAGTTTGACTGTTCAAAACCCATGTAAACAATAAAGTTTAAAGCTAGGTGTTGCCAAATCCTGAATCTCAAATTTGGGAGGCAGAAGCAGGCAGTTCCAGTAACAAAATGGTCAGGCAGCCTAGCCAAAACTTTAAGCGTTAGCTTCAGTAAATGACCTTATTTCAAGGGAATAAGAGCTGGTGATAGAGTGAGATGCCTTACATCCTTCTCAGACCGCTGCCTGCTTGTGTATGTAGGCATACCTGTGCATATATGTGCATGCGTGTGTGCGTGTGTGTTTGCAGAGACAACCGACAAGGAGTTTCAATCCCTTCTCCCATACCTTGCTTTCTCTTCCTTAGATTTGCTTAGACTTTTACTTTCATACACAGGCCGCTGAGTCAGCACCCCACCGTCAGTGATGACCTTCCAAACCACATCATTTCCGGGAAAGTCCAAGTGAAACCTAATGTGAAGGAGTTCAGGGGAACAGACGTTGTTTTTGATGATGGCACAGTGGAGGAGAAGATTGACGTTGTCATCTTTGCCACAGGATACAGCTTTTCTTTCCCATTCCTTGAGGATCTGATTGCAGTTACTGACAATGAGGTGTCCCTGTATAAGCTGATGTTCCCTCCAGACCTGGAGAAGCCAACACTGGCTGTCATTGGACTCATCCAGCCCTTGGGTATCGTCCTACCTATCGCAGAACTTCAGTCTCGCTGGGCTGTGCGGGTGTTCAAAGGTCTGTATACAGAGGCTGTGAAGGTCTGTCAGTTCCCCTACAGTGAGCCCTCTTCTCTCTTCATGGTAGTTTCCTCTTCCTGATTACTCACGGCCTCCATTTGCTTTTATTGAAAATAGATTTTTCCTATATAATATATCTTGATTATGGTTGCCCTTCCCTCTACTCCTCCCAGTTCCTCCTGACCTCCTTTCCAATCTAGATCCACCTCTTTTGCTCTCTTATTAGAAAACAAACAGGTTTCTAAGGGACTATAATATAATATAATATAATATAATATAATATAATATAATATATTATAATGATAAAACAGAAACTAACATATCAGAATTGGACAAAACAAACAAATAAAAGGAAAAGAGCCCAAAAGAAGGTACAAAAAACAGATACCCATTTGTTCACACACTAAGGAATCCCATAAAAACACTACACTGGAACCCATAATATATATGCAAAGGACATATAATGCAAAAAGAGAGAAAAAAAGTTTATAAATAAATTAAAAAGAAAAGCCAGGCTGGTGGTGCATGACTCTAATTTCAGCACTTGAGAGGCAGAGGCAGGTGGATCTCTGTGTGTTGGAGGCAAGCCTGGTCTACAAAGTGAGTTTCAGGTCATCCAGGACTATTACTACAACAACTACTATTACTACTACTATTACTACAACAACTACTACTACTTTACTAGTACTATTACTATTATTACTACTATTCCTACTATTACAACAACAATTACTACTACTATTACTACTACTACTAATAATAATAATAATAATAGTAATAATGTAATTTTTAAATAATAGAAAAGCACTGTCACACTAAGACACAAGGAACCTGCGACAAGGCTGTCAAGTTAGTTTTCTGTTGTCCATGTACTGCTGGCTATGGAGCCTACTCTTAAGAGTAGTTTGTTTCTACAGTGAGACTCTCTTGGAGACAAGTAAATTTTCAGTTTCAAGTGCTGATTAGTTGGAAGCTGCTTCTGAGTTAGGGCTGGAGTGTTTGTCCACTTCTCCTTTCAGCTCTAGGACCTCATCTTGTGCAGACCCGTGCAGACCCTGTCCATGCCGCCTCAGGCTCTGTGTCAGTCTTCTTGATTTAGAGAGGACCTGTTTGCTTGATGCCTCTGTCCCCTAAGGCTATTCCACTCTTTCTGTCTCCTCTACATCAGGGTTCCCTGAGACCTGGAGAAGGAGGGAGATGCACTTGATGGAAACATTCCTTTTAGGGCTGGTGCTCCAAGAACCTCACATTCTCTGCATAATGTCTGACTGTGGGCCTCTGTGTTTGTTTCCATCTGTGATGATGGCTGACCACGGCCTTATCTATGATTATAGCACAATGGCATTAAGAGTCATTTCATTGCTGTATTTTTATTTGTTTTTTTGTTTGTTTGTTTGTTTTTAGAACAGTAGTATTTTGCTTTAACCTAGTAACCCGAGCTATCTAGTCTCAGGTTCTTGGTCACCCTAGCAGTGCTGAGTATGGGTGGTAACCTTACTTTCATAGTGTGAGCCTTAGGTCAAATCAGATATTGGTTGGTTACTCTCACAAGCTTTGTGTCACCATTGTCCAAGCATATCATAGAGCGAGGACACCACTGTAGATCAAACATTTTGTAGCCGGACTGGCGTTTCGATTTCTCTTTGGGTGCATGCAGAGTACTTTTTTGTATGAACGCTAGCACATAGTGGTGATGATTCTATGTGTGCACTGGTCCAATGTCTGTGTTCAAGGAGTTCTATGGAGTTGTCCTCAGCAGTGGGGCCTGGCTGTCAGTGTGTGAAGAACAACCAAAAACCTGGGCTATTTAGAGATTGCCATGGAAACCCTTTGGTCAACAACTCAATTAGATACATCCCATTACTAGAAGCTTCACTTGATGACAAGAGATGGCCAGGTAGAGATCTGTCTCCCATGTTACTTGGCAATTTCAGTTAGATTTCCCTCATATGTGTATAAATTTTGGGAAGAGTCTACTGTACTAGGCTTCCATAAGACCATCCCCCCATTACACTTACTTTTAGTTAACTCTTCAAAATCCCCTCCCTTGTCTCTGCTTCCCTTCCTCTCCCCACTTGATCCTCCCATTACAGCCTTGTCTTCCATTCAGAGCCATTTCATTTCTTTTTCCTTGTAAGATCTATCTGTCTTCTAGTCCCTTTCTCTATAGCTAACCTCTGTGGTTCTGTGGATTATCATTACCTTAACAGCTAACATCCACACATAAGTGAATACATACCATATTTGTCTTTCTGCATCTGAGTTACCTCATCCATTTTTCTGTAAATTCCAGGATTTCATTTTTAATGGCTGAGTAATACTTCATTGGGTTAATGTACTACATTTTTTTTTAAATTCATTACTCATTTGAGGGAAATCTAAGTTGTTTCCAGCTTCTGGCTTATGAATAAGCAGCAGTGAATATGGTTGAGCAAGTGTCTCTGTGGTAAGATAAAACTTCTTTGGGAGTTATGCCAAGAGTGCTAGAGCTTGGATCTTGACGTAGATGGGTTTCCCTTTTTCTGAGGAACCACCACACTGATCTTCATATTGGCTCTACAAGTCTGTGTTCCCATCAGCAATGGATGGATGCTCTCCTGAGCTAGAACATGTGTTATTTTTCTTAGCCATTCTGCCAGGTACAAGATGAAATCTCGAAGTAGTTTTGAGTTACATTTCTCGAATGCCTAAGGATGTTGAACAGGTCTTAAAGTTACACATGCCCTTCCTATTCTTGCAAATCCTGATGGAATTTTCACTTCCAGGGTTGAGCAAATTGCCCTCAGTGAAGACCATGAATGCAGACATGGCCCAAAGGAAAAAGGCCATGGCGAAACGGTAAGTAAAAATGCAGTGGCAAGCATTTGGAAACATCAAAGAGATGGCAGGATTCTTAGTGCGGAATGCTAATGCTGCTCCTCCTCCCTATCTCACCCTTCTCCATTCCCTACAATCAAGAACACCCATTAGGCCTCTGGCCTGGTCCTGTGGCCCGGACTGTGTATTTATCCTTTCCAACTCTTATTAAATTTGCAATTGCACTCACCACTTCAGACTTCACATCTCACCATGGAAGCTTAACCAACTCCCCAAAAGTGACGATAGTCTCTGGGTTTCACCACAACCATATTTCTTACTGACCAACTAGTAGCCTAAGGCTAAGGTACATTTGAAGACCTGAGCCCAGAGCACTAGTGACTATCTGATTACTCATCTCTAGGTAACAATAAATACAGAGAGGGATTAGAAGCTAAGTTCTCCATCTCATCTAAACACCACACAGCTCTGTTTGGCTACATCAAAAACTCTCATTTAAAAATAATCTATATTTCACTATATGTGTTCTGGGAATCAAACTCACATCATAGGGCTTGGTAGAAAGCTCCAATTCCTATGAGGTTGTCTCTGACCTCCACACATATGCACTGCAGCACTTATGTGCACACACACACACACACACACACACACACACACACACACGAGCATACATACACACAGAGAAGAAAAAAAGAAAGGAAGGAAGGAAGGAAGAAAGAAAGAAAGAAAGAAAGAAAGAAAGAAAGAAAGAAAGAAAGAAAGAAAGAAAGAAATGATAAGTACAAAAGAATCCCTTCTAAGAAAGCTATCTTAAAGGATAGAGATCACTGTGAATGTGGTCTGCAGTTCAACGTCCTAATACCAAAAGTCAATGATGGTACAAGGGGAATGAAAACATGGATTCAGTGTCCTCTGTTCTCCTCAACATCTGGGTGGTGCTGGGTTTCTCGGGGAAGTTTGCTCACTCTCAATTTCTTTACCTCTAAGGTAGACATAGTTAAAGTTCCTGCCCAGTATTGGAGGCTGAATCTTGCATATTCTGTCTGTGTTTTAAGGTATGTGAAGACAGTCAGGCACACAATCCAAGTGGACCACATTGAGTACATGGATGAGATTGCCGCTCTGGCTGGGGTGAAGCCCAACCTCCTGCTCTTATTTCTCTCGGATCCATTGCTGGCCATGGAAGTCTTCTTTGGGCCCTGTACCCCATACCAATACCGTTTGCAAGGTCCAGGGAAATGGGATGGGGCCAGGAAGGCCATCCTAACTCAGAGAGAGCGGATCATCAAGCCCTTGAAGACTCGAATTACTAGTGAGAAAAGTCACTCTGCCCCAGGTCTCTTTTGGATAAAGATGACACTATTTGGCCTGGCATTTCTGGTTATAAGCTTAATATACTTTAGTTATATTTGTTATGAGAAACGTAAATGAATGAGTGAATTGTTTAGCAGGGAAAACATGTACTTCTACTAATTGTAGACTATGGCAAAGCCTTTAGTCAGTAGCATACAGAAATCTCATTTAACCCTGCTACAGCTACAGAAATGTTTAGATATACTTTATAAGTAGTATAGTCCTTTAAGATGGGTGTGCATTAACATTTATAAAACATTTTGAATGCATAAGAAGAGTTTATGTTTAAAACCGTCTTGAGACCTCATTTAAAGCTGGAGAGACTTTTGCCCGCAAGTGGAACATAACTGGTTCCACCAAGGTTGGTTATATTTGTGGGAATTTATAAATATTAACTCTGCACTGATTTTATTTTCTACTTAGTTTTTTTTCCATCCAACTCATTCTGTTAACTTGTGTCAAGACATGAAAGCTTAAGTTTAAAACATAGAAGCTTAAAAATATAAGTCAGGATGTTTTGTGTTTCAACTGATTAGCACCAATAAAATTACTTTTCGTTTAAATTATGATGTTTAAAGAACTAAAGAATAAAACAGAGTATGTGTCAGAGCTGTTAATAACCTACTTTGACTCTCAATACTTAAAAATAGGTCATTGCTGTGCTGTGTTAAGACGGAATGGAGATTTAAGGAGCAACCAGGAGTCTCCAGCTGCTCTGTTAGTTCACCTGGCTTTCTGACCACTCTCTCCCGGTGTGGGATACATGGCTTCCTCACTGTTGGGACTCCAAGAGTGTCAGAAGGCTTCTTATCTCAAATGCCTTCCATTCCACCAACTACCAGAAAGTGTCTCCTAAGACTCCACCTCTGCCATTTTGTTCTCCTGATTATAAAACGCCAAACAACCATGGGACAAAACTGTGAAGACCAACTGGGGAGAGGAAGGAGCACGAGAACTTGCATCCCAGAAGAAGCCTCACTCAGCTGAAGCATCCCGAGGAAAGTTACTCACTGAGAAACAGCTTAGTTGCTCAGCAGAGTAACTCAATTGAAAGCCCACTTGTTTTTCTGAGATGGAAAAAATGCCCACATGCATTCCAGGAATGGAAAGGAATGAAGAGAATTCTGTGTCTCAAGACTTCCACTGCTACCCAAAATGATAACGTCGTCATCTGACTCAGTTGCACTTGACCACAGGAACCATTGACAACTGCTGGAAACTAATTCTCAGAAGCTAAAAATATAAGACAGGGAACGTTGCAGATGTGATTGAGATAAATTTTAAAAAATATTCATGTAGGAATGAACACTGGAGCTTCTCTCTTGGCCCGCACCTCACACTTAATGTCAAAAGTACATCACAGGAACATCATTCCTCAATTGATAAAAACATAAAAAAGACCTTGTTCCATTGACACAGAATATGTTTTCTTCCATGCTTCTCATCCTGATAATGTCTAAAAGAAAAATCTAGAGGTTCTATGATGCTCTTCCATCTCCAGCTGCAGATTGTGTTTCTAATGATCCCTGGTTTTCTCTTCTGGGCATCCCTAAAACCTGTTTTACCCTTCCCAAGAGAACTACCACTGAAAAAGTTGAACTCTTTACAATTTCACGTCTCAACAAGTTAGGTATTCTTCCCTTTGATAATCTTGTCATCTGTCCAGCTCCTCCCTGCCCACCCTCCTCAACACCATGGTCATGCTTAGATCTGAGGGAGAAAAACTCACCTTCCCTATCCCTTAAAATCTCTTCAGCTACAAAAAGAATAGCTGTCTAGAACCACCCTTCACCCCCTCTTTCTGTCTCATTCCTCCGTGAAGATATTTCTTTGTGATGTTAATTCCTACACTCCAGGCATACAAATCCAAGTGCATTTTGTTTCACATTGTATAGACTAATCTGTTTGGGAACAATCATTTTTCTCTTTTTGACATGAAACACTGTCCTTCATCTCTCAAAGCATGATTGTAGTCCCACTTCCTTTAAGAAGCATTATATAACCCTTAATTCTCCTGCCCTAAATATATGTAATTAGAGGAAATTAAGAAACAGCAAAATGAGATGAAATTAACAACAACAAAAATTAGGCCTTCTGGGTAAGGTGATGTAGACTTAGAGAGAGTAAGAAAAATAGGCTCTTTTCAAGACAGAAATAGAGAGGAAAAGCTTTGGAAATCCACAAAACATATCTGAGGAGGAAAATAACAGGACAGCTTATACAGATGAGTAGCTAGACATGCCTACATGCATGCTCTGCCTGGCACACCTCCGCGCATGCTCTGCCCCATGACAGGAGAGAAAGCAGAACCTCTATTTGATTTTTACTTGTTTTATCATCACTGGGAGATATTGCGATCTGAGTAGGCTGACAGATAAGAATATACTCCCCACCACAAAACCAAGAGATATACACGACAACATACGTGCTGAGTGCCAGACAGACACACGATAAACATGAAAATAGTGTGAGATGACTCCTCCAAAAGGTGGCAACCCCTTAAAGGCACTGAAATCGACAAAATGCCAGATGAAATTTCAAAAGCTTTCTGGTTTTAAAAGACCATTGACCTTAAACGGAATACAATCAAGCAGATGCAGCTGACACGGGACTGGAGGGGAAAGTCAGAGGGAAAACAGAGCAATGAGAACAAAATCAGGTACTGGAGTAGAATGCCAGCAGCGTGGAAGGACAGCTCAACAACAGAGATTTGAGGGACAGTTAACATACTGTTGGAAATGAAAATGTAATGAAACAAATTTTGTTTTAAAAAAATGTAAAAATTGGCAATTGATTCTATGAAGCTAAAGAACAAATATTAGAGATGGAAGAAAAAGTTGACCTGCTCAAACATAAAAGAAAATGAGTGCCTGATTTTTGTGGAATTGCCTTAAGTTTCTCTCCATTTAGTTTGATGTTGGCTATTGGCTCGCTGCATGTTGCCTTTACTATGTTTAGTTATGTGCCTTGTATCCCTAATCTGAGACTTTGAACATAAAGGGGAGTTAGGTTTTGTTAAAGGCCTTTTCAGCATCTAATGAGATAATCACGTGATTCTTTTCTTTCAGTTGGTTTGTGGATTACATTGGTGGATTTTCATATATTGAACCATCCCTGTATCCCTGGGATGAAGCCTACTTGATCATGGTGGATAATGTTTTTGATGTGTTCCTGGATTCTGTTTGAGAGTATTTTATTGAGTATTTTTGCATCAATGTTCATGAGATAAATTAGTCTAAAGTTCTCCTTCTTTTTGAGTCTTTGTATGGTTTAGATATCAGGGTGACTATGTTTTTATTGAATGAGATTGGCAATGTTTATTCTTTTCTATTTTATGGGATAGTATGAGGAGTATCGATTTAAGTACCTCTCTCAAGATGATATTCTTAAGTTCCATCCATTTGCCTGAAAAATTCATGGTGTCTTTGTTGTTAATAGCCGAGTAATACTCCATTGTGTAGATGTACCACATTTTCTTTATCCAGTCTTCAGTTGAGAGACATCTAGGTTATTTCCAATTTCTAGCTATTACAAATAAAGCTGCTATGAACACAATGGAGCAAGTGTCTCTGTGATAGAGTGAGGCCTCTTTTGGGTATATGCCCAGGAGTTGAGTTTTGAGGTAAAACTATTCCCAGTTTTCTGAGGAAACCACCAAATTAATTTCAAAATGGTTGTACAGGTTTGCCCTCCCACCAGCAGTAGAAGAGTGTTTCCCTTGCTCCACATCCTCACCAGCACGTGCTGTCACTTGAATTTTTGATCTTAGTCATTCTGACTGGTATAAGATGAGGTCTCAGAGTCATTTTGATTCGCATTCCCTGATGACTAAGGAGGTTGACTGAGGCCCCAAAGGAAATAGGAACTACGCAAGAAAACCAACAGAGTCAACCAAACTGGACCCCTGCAGGTCTTAGACACTGAACCACCAACCAAAGAACATACAAGGGATTAGCCTAGGCCCTTGCATATACACAGCAGCTGTGAAGCTTGCTCATCATGTGGGTTCTTACAACTAGAGTAGAGGCTGTCACAAAAGTTGTTCTCTGCCTATGGGACATGTTCTTCTAGCTGAGCTACCTTATCTGGCTTCAGCAGGAGAGGATTCTTCTAGCCCCATAAAGACTTGAGGTACTGGGGTGACTGTGGGAGAAGACCGAAGGTTCTCCACACTCTCAGAGGAAAAAGGAAAGGGGGATGAGGAGAGAGATTGTGGGAGGGGTTGACTGGAAAGGGGTTAGCCATGGAGATGTAAAGTGAATAAATGAATGATTGAAAAAAGAAAGAAAAAAGAGTGGCTGGAGAAATGAGTCAGTGGTTAAGAGAACTGGCTACTCTTCCAAGGACTCAGGTTCAGTTCCCATCAGCCCCTGGTGGGTCAGAACAATCTATGAGTCAAATTCCAGGGCATTTGATGACATCTTGTGGCCTTTTCAGGCACAAGCATGCACATCAGGCACACATGTAGGTAAAGCACTTGTACACACAGAATGAAAGTAACTTCAGAAAAGAAACAAACTGAGCATGGTCATAAAGTCCAAGAACTCTAAAAATGACCTATGACCTAGAAATTAACCTAAGACTCTATGGGATAAAAGGAGCTTAGAAAAAACATTAAAAGAATTAAAAACTGTATTAAATGAAATTAGAGTAAAAATAAATCCCAAATTCAGAGGGAAATGGGATATATGGGAAATAGGTATGCAAACATAAGAAGCATTTAGAACCTATATACACAAGATCAGAGAAGAATCTCTCCATGAGATATTAACATCAATCTGTCAAAAATACAGAATCAAGAAACAAGATTAAATCTACAACACAACCACAAAGGCAGAAACACACAAACACCATCACCCTCTTATCAACCCTAAAAGCCAGTAAATCATGGAGTTATGGTTCAAACTCTGAAAACAGGAACTTCCAATAAAAAGTACCACGTCTAGTAATCTGTCCTATAAAATCAGACATAGAAATAAGGTCATTCCATGCAAGCACAAATGAAAGCATGTTATGACCAGCCAGCTAGCACTATGGAAGTTACTCAATGGACTAGACTACTATACACACTGGAGAGCCACAGTCTGAGTCACAAGAGCATAGGGAAGGAAATGTTTCATGACAGTAATAGATAAAGAAGGACGAGGAAGGAATCAAATATATCTAGTGTGGTGCACAAAAAGAACCCTGCTACAAGCCGAAGAGAAAGCAGAGAACACAGAGTAGTCCAACTACCAAGGGAAAACAACCAACAATGTTGCAGAAATCAGTATATATCTGTCGGTGACAGCTCTATTAATATAGATGAACTCACTTCAGTAAACTGGAAACTGGATGAGTGGATTAAACATCTAACCGACTATCTGTTTTGTTCCTAAGAAACGTATATCATATATAAGACACCCACAGACTGAGGGCCAAAGAATGGAAAATAATTTATCAAACCATCAGAAACCTTGAGTAGGCTGAGATAGTGGTACTAATAACAGATAAAGTAAACATCGAAATTACGAAAGATAAAGAAGGCCACTGTGTATTAATCAGAGCACAAGCCATCAAGAAGATATAACCATTGTAAATATATATGTATATATTATACATATACTAGGTATATTTTTTCTATATCAATATTATATATTATATATACACTAAATACCCAGACTTCCCATGTCATAGAACAAGGTTTATTAAGCATAATAAGTCAAGTAGGTCCCTGTACAATGATAGTAGGTGACTTCAGTAAACTGCTCATCTCCAGATAGGTCATTCAAACTAAAAAATCAACAAAGATCGTTCATAGTTAAACTATATCATAAAGCAAATGGACTTAACACATCTACCGAGTATCCCACCTAACATACAGAATGCAAATTCTTCTCAGAAACCCATGGAAACTTGTCTAAAATACATTACACTACAGGCCACAAATGAAGTCTTAAAAAAGAATCACAATACCAACCAACCAGAGCTCCCAGAGGCTAAACCACCATCCAAAGACTACACATGGACAGACCCATGGCTCCAGCTGCATGTGTAGCAGAGGATGGCCTTGGTGGGCACCAGTGGGAGGAGAAGCCCTTGGCCCTGCCAAGGCTGGATCCTCCCAGTGTAGGGGAATGTCAGGGCAGGGAGGTGGTAAGGGGTGGGTGGTAGTGGAGGAGCACCCTCATAGAAGAAGGGGGAAGGGGATGCGGTAGGGGGTTTATGGATGGGAAACTGGGAAAGGGGATAACATTTGAAATGTAAATTTTAAAATCATAAATAAATAAATAAATAAATAAATAAATAAATAAATAAATAAATAAATAAATAAATATCAAAGAGCCAAAACAATTTGATTCAAAAGGCAAAGGGATCAATATAATTTCTTTTATCTTATCAGATCATAGAATAATAAAATTAGAAATAGATAACAAGAAAGACTACAAAAACTACACAAAAAGATAGAGACTGAACAATACATTCTTTAATGTCCCGTACAGCAGAAAAGGAATTTTCAAGTTAACAGAATCAAATGAAAATGAAAGCACGAATGAGCAGAACCTTTGAGACAGGTAAGGCTATTTTAAGAATCATTCGTATGCCTATGAGTACTTACATTTAAAAATCGGGAAGGTTAAAAATGGCTGCACAAATTAATAATGCACCCGGTGTCCCTGGAAAAGCAAGAATGATTCAAACCTCATACCCCTTTGAATTTTCTGTTCATTTTTATCTTCCCCGTTCAGCACTTCAGTGTCTTCTGACTTGCTTACTGAGGTACGTGTTTGTGTCGATACCTTTGTGTTTCTTATATTTTTATTCCAGTTTATAAAATGTTGGGCGTCCTGAGTGAGCTGCCATCTCCTATAGGCTCTGAGTCTCACTAGAACAAAGCCATGCGAAACCAAGACCACCAAACCAATAACCACAGAAAAGAAAACGACAAAAGTCAAGTAGCACAGGGCATAAGGTTAAAATTAATTATAGTCAAAGTGCAAGTGACAAATAGGCACGTAATAGAGGGGACAGATGTATCCGTTGCTTTCCTGTTGTGGAGATAAATCAGACAAAAAACAATTTATGGAAGAAAGGGTTTGTTTTGCCATTAACTAGGTAGGGACCAAAAGTGTTCGAAGTTATGCATCCAAGGGGGATCATTTTTCATTCAAACCACAAAAGGAAAAAATGAAAGAAGAAATAGAAAGCTGAAATAAAAGAGGCGAAAGAACAAGTAAAGAGAAGAAAGTTAGGGAGAGAGGGATCAGTAGGAAAAGCATGCAAAAGAAGTTTGATAGAAGTAGAAAGAAGAACGAGGATAAAACAGAAAAGCTTTTGCGGGAGGGTGGGGGCCTTAGTAGCAGGACTGAAGAGATGGCTCAGTGGTAAAAGTTTGCTGCTCTTTCAAAGGACCGGAGTTCTACTCCGCAGTGCACATGCTCACAACCTGTAACTCCAAGCCAACAGAAACAAAGTCTTCTTCTAGCCTCAGTGAACACGCACGCGCGCACACACACACACATACACACACACACACACACACACACACACACACACGAATAAATAAAACAAGCCCCTTTTATTAAGTAAAAAGGTAATAAAAATTATTACAAGTTCAACAAAGGGAATACACTAAGGAAGAAATAGTTGGACAAATTATTATTTCAAAGTATTACTTCAGCTTCTCTCTGTCTCCTCCAGTACTGGCATTTTCTAAGTCTAGAGTGGAAACTCCTTGTGTTTCTGATGTCCAGGCAGGTGATGATCCTAGATCACCCTAGAGTTGGTTGCTAGTAGATCTGTATTCACCCTTACTTCTGTATTAGACCCTTACTTCTCTGAGTACCAGCAGACATTACTGGCTTCATTTAGTTCTGCAGCCTGTGGGCTGGGCATTTTCCCATTCACTCCAAAGTCTCTCAAAGTCAGTCTTCTTGTAGTAGCTAATACACAAGCCAAGGGCTACTACCCAAGTGTGCTAGAGAGTGTGGGAAACAAACAGCAGTGGGATGTGGACCACAGCACTGGCCTCCTTGCATCCAAATCTCACCTAGCATTAAACATCATGTGGGAAAGAGGAAGCTGTGGAAACCCGGCATAACTTCCAAGCATTCTCACTAGCAAATAACCAATAAGCTCCAAGCATTCTCGCAAGTAACCAATAAGCTCCAAACATTCTCTCCAGCAAGTAACCAATAAGCTCCAAGCATTCTCTCCAGCAAGTAACCAATAAGCTCCAAGCATTCTCACCAGCAAGTAACCAATAAGCTCCAAGCATTCTCGCAAGTAACCAATAAGCTCCAAGCATTCTCGCCAAAGTAACCAATCTCCAAGCATTCTCGCCAGCAAGTAACCAATAAGCTCCAAGCATTCTCGCCAGCAAGTAACCAATAAACTCCAAGCATTCTCGCCAGCAAGTAACCACATAGCAGAGCAGCAGAGAGGCAACTGCTAGGGCTAATGATTCTGACGACCTCAGGGGGCAGTTGTTCCTTTCCATAGGTGTCCTCAAGCGATGGGGTTTGCTCCCTACTACATCCTTCATGGCTGCTTCCACTATGCCCAGCAAACCCTCAGTCTCCTCCACCTGGACTCTTTCCTAGGTTCTAATTCAGCCTTCTCCCTGTCCACCACTACCTGTCATAGCCATCTCCCACATAGACATTGTGCCAGGCTCTCTGACTTGTGATTACTCCTCGGTTCAGGCTCTCATTGTACGTAGCTCATTTTCAAACAGTGTACTCTCTCGAGATCGTGCCTGTCTATAGCACTCCAAGATATAAGCAGGGTTTTTTTCCCCAATGGTGAACTGTCATGAAAGAGGACCCATAGTCAGGCCAAGCACCTTTACTGGATTTAAGGGTTTTGAGAGACGTGGACTTAATGCCCTAACAGACTTCTAGTTTCTTTTCACTGGCAACTTTAGACTACTTTGTGGGAAATATTTTTCTGGGCCTTAGTGGGAAGCCACCAGCTCTTGCATTTCCCTGTGTAGCTCACTTCTCTCTGCTTTTCAGCTGCCCTAACATCTCTTTTATGATATCTGATGTGCTGCCTTTCTGTAAGATAACCCATTCTTTGTTACTCCACTCTTTCTCCTCTGTTTCCTAGTCAGTTTCTAATCTCCCATCTTACCCTGGAGCCCCATTGCATAGGATTTTAGGCAGCACCTAACATGATGAATCATCATTTCCTCCATCACTGGGATTCACAAAGACAATTATCAGAGGAGAGAAATGAGAAGTGGACCTAGTCACTGTTACCAATAATGGCCCATTAGCAAATACTTACTTCCTGTTCCTTTGATTTTTATCCTCTGCTGACCTAGATGTCTTTGTTCCTTAGAAAGGAATGCTTTCTTTCTCTTTGCAATTTGGTGTTTTCCATTAAACTTGGAGTCAAGACTGATTTCCAAACACTTTGGAAATTACAACACGATCTAGATAAGAATGAAAGTTACTCAGATTTCTCAAACAGAATGTGTAGATCACCCTCCCAGGTACAAACAAACAAACAAAAAAAAAACCCTTCAAGTGGAAGTCGAATGGAAAAACCCATTGAGTAGTAAAAGGCTGTGTTCATTCAACCAGGGGATAAAGGGCTGCTATTGTCACTACAGTTAAGAGCAAAGCTGATAGGTCTGCCTCCAAGACCTCTGCTTCTAGCCAGCTGGTGATCCAGGCCTGTTATAAGAAGTTAAAATGGGTTGGTAGTGAGATTTTTCCAGATGGGCTTATGAGTAGCCAAGAGGGTAATGTTGAGTAATTTTGAGTCTCAGGGTCCCCCCGTTGCCTAAAAAACATAGCATATATATGTATATAGATAGATATAGATATAGCTATAGATAGATAGATAGATAGATAGATAGATAGATAGATAGATAGATAGATAGATATTCCACACCAGTAGAAGCATTTGAGCACTTTCACCTCAACAGGCAAAATGTCCTGCCCTCCTGATGAATCTAATACAGCCCAGAAGATTAATCATACAGTCTGGTTTGAGGATGGAGCTGGACAAAAGCAGTGGAGCTCAGGGGTGCGCTGGTGACTCCAAGTTCCCTCTCCCAGGTGAGCAAAGAAGGTGAGCAAATCACGGCCTGCCCTCTGCCACCTGCAATGTTCCATGGGGCAAGTTGAGTTACATATACAAGGCATACTGTCCTATTTGGAGTACTTAAACAGCCACAAGTCTATGGATAACATTATTTTGAATGGCTACACATGGAGCATTTGGAGTTCCAAGGAATGGAATTGAACTTCACTCTGCACTTCTCTTGAGCCTTCACCATCAAGAACCAGGCTACTGTAGTAGGCCACACGAAGATGCTGTTATAAGTGAGGTCCAAACACTTACTCCTTATGATGTAAAACTTGGAGCAATAATGAGCTTCCATATTGGCAGAGAGATTCTTCGCTCTTGACACTGCCTAGTGCCTTTCCAATGACAGAAATCATCTACACCTTTTAGAGCACTAAATACCTTACTTGCCCGCAGGACACCTCCACTAGCATCTCCTGGACTAGACCAGAGCTTATACCATTGTCACTCAGGAAGCAAGTCTGTGTTCCCAATAGGCCTCTCAATGTAGCAGCAGTTCAGGATCCTGACGTGAGTGGCTCCATAGTCAGGCTCACTGCTGAGGACGTAGACATGCATCAGAGATCACCAGGGGTATTGACAATGAGTAAATGATGACCCCATATTCCACTCCTACATGTTCCAGATCCAACAAGACCAGGATCCTGGTCCTGAGAAAAATTGGAAACAAGACCAATCCTTTGAGTCCTGATTCTAGAAGTCAAATTCTAGATTATTCAAGTATGAAAGTAGAGATAATAGATTTGAGATGACTGTCAGGTCCACATGGCCGAGAAGACCAAGACTTCAGAGTACCATCAAATCAGATTCCCAAAACAATCCAGAGTCTGAATAGAACTCAAGAAGCTTAGAAGACTCTTTTTCTAGACTGTTACCCAAGGCCCGAGGGAAACTTTGTACTTTGGGCCCAGAAAGGGCCTTTCCCTGGCAGTAGACCTCTGTGAGCGCCCAGATCACACGCTGGTTGACATTGACAAGAATCCACTGCCTGAAAAGGAAACACTAAGTCAGCCTAGTCCCAAAAGGTTCATAACACTGAGTACTTGGCGTGGATTTGGAGACGCCACGCCACACCTGGGATAACCTTTTGTTTCAAGGCCAACTACAGAAGCTGCACAATTTGCAATGTATAGCAATAAGACAGTGTTTCGTGGTGCCCAAGCTTGGCACCTGTGGGTAAACATGATTTTGTACAGATTCACTTCGTCAAGAATGGACAAAAGCTGACTCAGTGATTTAGAAATTCTAGGTGCTGACCAATTATGACCACGGTTGAAAGAATGGTACTATGATTGCTGGGAACATTCCGTCTTTACTATGTTATGATATGTTTTGTATGAATGTGTTTGTGAGTATATGGCATAGCTTTAGTTCTGCTCATCACCCTGTCATGTACATGCTATTTACATCAATACCTAAGCGTTAATTTTATATTTCATGTCCATCATAGCATTTGAGACTAGGGACATTTGAAGATAAACAACTTCACTCAAGTTTTGTTCTCTCCTCTTTAGGGAATAGTTTGGTGTTCTTTCCCTCACCTGCAGAATAGTTATAGCACATTGACATGTTGGGTGAAGCTATTACATTTTCATTGATTTCACTTGCTTTTTAAAATAAACTTTATTATAAAAAACATAGAAATAAACTCTCTCTCTCTCTCTCTCACACACACACACACACACACACACACATACACACACACACACACGAATTAAGCAGGCCTGAAGTCCATACATGTTATGAACTTCTGTACCGTTAGAAAAGCCTGCTTGAAGATTAAGTAGGGTTAAAGGACAAGCATAAAGGTGCCAAATAACAAAAGGTGGTTAGTTTTACACACTTTTGACAGGATTAAAGGATACCAAGGTGGCGAAGCATTATTCTTTTTTTTTTTTTTTTTTTTATTAACTTGAGTATTTCTTATGTACATTTCGAGTGTTATTCCCTTTCCCGGTTTCCGGGCAAACATCCCCTTCCCCCCCCCCCTTCCTTATGGGTGTTCCCCTCCCCACCCTCCCCCCATTGCCGCCCTCCCCCCGACAGTCTAGTTCACTGGGGGGTTCAGTCTTAGCAGGACCCAGGGCTTCCCCTTCCACTGGTGCTCTTACTAGGATATTCATTGCTACCTACGAGGTCAGAGTCCAGGGTCAGTCCATGTATAGTCTTTAGGTAGTGGCTTAGTCCCTGGAAGCTCTGGTTGCTTGGCATTGTTGTACATATGGGGTCTCAAGCCCCTTCAAGCTCTTCCAGTTCATTCTCTGATTCCTTCAACGGGGGTCCCGTTCTCAGTTCAGTGGTTTGCTGCTGGCATTCGCCTATGTATTTGCTGTATTCTGGCTGTGTCGCTCAGGATCGATCTACATCCGGCTCCTGTCGGTCTGCACTTCTTTGCTTCATCCATCTTGTCTAATTGGGTGGCTCTATATGTATGGGCCACATGTGGGGCAGGCTCTGAATGGGTGTTCCTTCAGTCTCTGTTTTAATCTTTGCCTCTCTCTTCCCTGCCAAGGGTATTCTTGTTCCCCTTTTAAAGAAGGAGTGAAGCCTTCACATTTTGATCATCCGTCTTGAGTTTCATTTGTTCTAGGCATCTAGGGTAATTCAAGCATTTGGGCTAATAGCCACTTATCAGTGAGTGCATACCATGTATGTCTTTCTGTGATTGGGTTAGCTCACTCAGGATGATATTTTCCAGGTCCAACCATTTGCCTACGAATTTCATAAAGTCGTTGTTTTTGATAGCTGAGTAATATTCCATTGTGTAGATGTACCACATTTTCTGTATCCATTCCTCTGTTGAAGGGCATCTGGGTTCTTTCCAGCTTCTGGCTATTATAAATAAGGCTGCGATGAACATAGTGGAGCACGTGTCTTTTTTGTATGTTGGGGCATCTTTTGGGTATATGCCCAAGAGAGGTATAGCTGGATCCTCAGGCAGTTCAATGTCCAATTTTCTGAGAAACCTCCAGACTGATTTCCAGAATGGTTGTACCAGTCTGCAACCCCACCAACAATGGAGGAGTGTTCCTCTTTCTCCACATCCTCGCCAGCATTTGCTGTCACCTGAGTTTTTGATCTTAGCCATTCTCACTGGTGTGAGGTGAAATCTCAGGGTTGTTTTGATTTGCATTTCCCTGATGACTAAAGATGTTGAACATTTCTTTTAGGTGTTTCTCAGCCATTCGGCATTCCTCAGCTGTGAATTCTTTGTTTAGCTCTGAACCCCATTTTTTTAATAGGGTTATTTGTCTCCCCTGCGGTCTAACTTTTTGAGTTCTTTGTATATTTTGGATATAAGGCCTCTATCTGTTGTAGGATTGGTAAAGATCTTTTCCCAATCTGTTGGTTGCCGTTTTGTCCTGACCACAGTGTCCTTTGCCTTACAGAAGCTTTGTAGTTTTATGAGATCCCATTTGTCGATTCTTGATCTTAGAGCATAAGCCATTGGTGTTTTGTTCAGGAAATTTTTTCCAGTGCCCATGTGTTCCAGATGCTTCCCTAGTTTTTCTTCTATTAGTTTGAGTGTGTCTGGTTTGATGTGGAGGTCCTTGATCCACTTGGACTTAAGCTTTGTACAGGGTGATAAGCATGGATCGATCTGCATTCTTCTACATGTTGACCTCCAGTTGAACCAGCACCATTTGCTGAAAATGCTATCTTTTTTCCATTGGATGGTTTGGGCTCCTTTGTCAAAAAAATCAAGTGACCATAGGTGTGTGGGTTCATTTCTGGGTCTTCAATTCTATTCCATTGGTCTATCTGTCTGTCTCTGTACCAATACCATGCAGTTTTTATCACTATTGCTCTGTAATACTGCTTGAGTTCAGGGATAGCGATTCCCCTGAAGTCCTTTTTTATTGTTGAGGATAGTTTTAGCTATCCTGGGTTTTTGTTATTCAGATGAATTTGCAAATTGTTCTGTCTAACTCTTTGAAGAATTGGATTGGTATTTTGATGGGGATTGCATTGAATCTGTAGATCGCTTTTGGTAAAATGGCCATTTTACTATATTAATCCTGCCAATCCATGAGCATGGGAGATCTTTTCCATCTTCTGAGGTCTTCTTCAATTTCTTTCTTCAGAGTCTTGAAGTTCTTGTTGTACAAATCTTTTTACTTGCTTGGTTAAAGTCACACGAGGTATTTTATATTATTTGGGTCTATTATGAAGGGTGTCGTTTCCCTAATTTCTTTCTCGGCTTGTTTCTCTTTTGTGTAGAGGAAGGCTACTGATTTATTTGAGTTAATTTTATACCCAGCCACTTTGCTGAAGTTGTTTATCAGCTTTAGTAGTTCTCTGGTGGAACTTTTGGGATCACTTAAATATACTATCATATCATCTGCAAATAGTGATATTTTGACTTCTTCTTTTCCGATCTGTATCCCCTTGACCTCCTTTTGTTGTCTGATTGCTCTGGCTAAAAGTCTGGTGTGATTCTGATGGGCAGCCTTGTCTAGTCCCTGATTTTAGTGTTATATGTTACTTGACCTTTTTCCCTTACTGCTTTTAATATTCTTTCTTTATTTTGTGCATTTGGTGTTTTGACTATTATGTGACGGAGGTGTTTCTTTTCTGGTCCAATCTATTTGGAGTTCTGTAGGCTTCTTGTATGCCTATGGGTATCTCTTTTTTAGGTTAGGGAAGTTTTTCTTCTATGATTTTGTTGAAGATATGTACTGGTCCTTTGAGCTGGGAGTCTTCACTCTCTTCTATACCTATTATCCTTAGGTTTGATCTTCTCATTGAGTCCTGGATTTCCTGTATGTTTTGGACCAGTAGCTTTTTCCGCTTTACATTATCTTTGACAGTTGAGTCAATGATTTCTATGGAATCTTCTGCTCCTGAGATTCTCTCTTCCATCTCTTGTATTCTGTTGGTAAAGCTTGTATCTACAGCTCCTTGTCTCTTCTTTTGGTTTTCTATATCCAGGGTTGTTTCCATGTGTTCTTTCTTGATTGCTTCTATTTCCATTTTTAATTCCTTCCACTGTTTGATTGTGTTTTCCTGGAATTCTTTCAGGGCTTTTTGTTTCCTCTCTATGCTTCTACTTGTTTATTTATGTTTTCCTGGAATTCTTTCAGGCATTTTTGCGATTCCTCTCTGTAGGCTTCTACTTGTTCTCTAAGGTAGTTCATCATGTCTTTCTTGAAGTTCTCCAGCATCATGGTCATATATGATTTTGAATCTAGATCTTGCTTTTCTGGTGTGTTTGGATATTCCATGTTTGTTTTGATGGGAGAATTGGGCTCCGATGGTGCCATGTAGTCTTGGTTTCTGTTGCTTGGGTTCCTGCGCTTGCCTCTCGCCATCAAATTATCTCTAGTGTTACTTTGTTCTGCTATTTCTGACAGTGGCTAAACTGTCCTATAGGCCTGTGTGTCAGGAGTGCTGTAGACCTGTTTTCCTCTCTTTCAGTCAGTTATGGGGACAGAGTGTTCTGCTTTCGGGCCTGTAGTTTTTCCTTTCTACAGGTTTTCAGCTGTTCTTGTGGACCTGTGCCTTGAGTTCACCAGGCAGGTCACTTGCAGCAGATAAGTTAGTCTTACCTGTGGTCCCGAGGCTCAAGTTCGCTCGCGGGGTTCTGCCCACGGGCTCTCCGTGGTGGCAGCAACCAGGAAGATCTGCGCCGCCTCTTCCGGGGGCCTCCGTGCACCAGGGTTCCAGATGGCCTCCGTGTTTTCCTCTGGAATCAGTAATGTGTGCAGAGAGCAGTCTCTTCTGGTTTTGCAGGCGTGTCTGCCTCTCTGAAGGTTTAGCTCTCCTCCCACGGGATTTGGGTGCAGAGAACTGTTTATCCGGTCTGTTTCCTTCAGGTTCGGTGGTGTCTCAGGCAGGGCTCCTGCTGCTCCTGGGCCCTCCCCCACAGGAACCCAGAGGCCTTGTACAGTTTCCTCTTGGGTCCGCGAAGCGTTATTCTTAAAGGTCACTAAGCAGTAAGCCAATTCCTCTTTTGCTGGATGGGAAATAGATATTTTGGCATTTCATCAGAATGGTTTAACTAAGTCAGGTGTGTCCACAAAGCTGTCTTCAAAGACTGTGTGAGACTCAAATGTCCACTGCATTGGAATGATCCAACTTCAGTGTGGTTAGACACCATCCAAATGGTCAGGGGCATAAAATAGAGTAAAGGTGCGAAAGAAAAGAGTTCTTGGTTTTCCTTGACTTGGAATGCTCTTCCACCTCTGGACATCAGAACTCCAAGCTCTTGTGCTTTGGGATTCCAGCATTGACAATAGCAATTTTGTGGGCACATCTCCCATGTCATGTCTAGAAGGAACTATCCTGCAGCGGCATCCTGGTCCTCTTGCTCTTACAATCTCTCCACCCCTCTTCTTTGATCTTCCCTAAGCCTTTGGTATACAGGTTGTACTACAGACATATCGACTGGGACTGGGCACCCCAAGGTCACTCATTCTCTCTATTATATGCAGCTGAGTTTATCTGTTGTGGGGCTCCATCTGTTGCAAACAGAAGCATCCTTAAGAGAGGTGCATTGACCTGTGGATATAAGGTTAACTACTTAGAATACCGTTAACTAGAGTTATACTGGTCCAGGAAAATGGTAGTAGTAGGTTCTCCTCTAGGGTCTATGACTTCACCAGCCATGAGTCGTTGGCCAGGTTAGCAGCCACAGGAATGGAGTTCCTCTTGTTGAGTGCCCCATTAGAGAGCTATGGGTTACCCTCATGACAGAAGTGCCACCATCACACCACCATGATGTCTTGCTGAGCAGGACACTTGTGTCATTCACAGGCTCTAACATCGGGTAGAACTACTGGTCACTTGTCTCCCATGGCTGTTTGCACCACTCCTTCAGAGGACATGGGAGCCAGTCCTCAGGAGAGGAGGTTTGCAGGTCAGTTCTAGCTCAAGTCCTCCAAGATCTGTGCCCAAAGTGTAATGTCTTCGGCATTAGGTCCTTGCCTTTAAGTTCTGTGGAGCAAGCAGAGGCGATGGTAATATATTGATTGAGGAGTCTCTTGAATTCCCTGGGGCAACCATTCAAATGGGTATTTTCCAGACCTAGCACTGGGGGTTTTGCTAGTTTATGACTCTTGGGGAAATCATTATCACCCTGTGTGACCTAACTCCATTTAAAAAAAATTAAAAATTGTGTGCATGTCAAAGATAGTTAAGGAGAAGAGATCATCAATTTGAAGGGACGAGGGGGGCAAAGAAGAAGCTGAAGTGGGAGAAGAAGAGGTGTAAATGATTTAAACGTAGTTCTCATGTATGAAATTCTCAAAAAATTAAAGTTTTAAAAGAAGAGATGTGATTGGAATATGATCAAATGGCATTTCATATGTACATGGAAATGTCTCGATGAAACACTGTGCAGCTTTATAAACTTTATACTTTGTGCAACTAGTATAAAGTAATGAAATCAATATTAAAAGCAAACAAACACACTTCAGTTCTCTGGATCCCAGACTTCCAATTGTGGGTGGAGAGCTGTGACCACCAAGTGCCTGGCCTGAGGTACTCCTGCCACCAAGTGGCATGGCCACATAAGCAAACTGCTACGGAGAGTCCCTTGCCTTGCTCTGCTCCTGCTTCATCTGTGCTCTGGTGTCTGCTGATGCGGGCTGGAGAGCCCTAACACAGGAGGTAAGGAGCCTAGCATGTTGGGACTGACTTTGTGATGCTTCGTTCTTCCTTCCAAGGTGTTCTTCCTGAACAAACTTGTGAAGGAGAATTGACTTGTGCTTGAAAGTGCCAAAAGGGGAAGTCGGAGACCAAAGTTTCTTGGAAATGATTTTTGGCAGCTGGGTGGAAACATTTGCTTCTATCTGCAATGATCGTGACTTTTTTTTTTTCCTGAGAATCAGAAAGGGTGGGTCCTTCTACGAAGATATAGAAAGATCCTGCCTTCTCATGGGAAAAAAAAGGGACGAGATTAACATAAAAGCGGATTGAGAACAGGAAAGAACTAACAGTAGCTCAACTCTTCTACAGGGAGAAGCCACCCAGGAAAGGAACCACAGGGAGTGGCAAGGAGATTGACTGCAGCTCTGCTCTGCTCACAATCCCTTTGCACACCTGGGTACGTAAGCACCCGATTTGAGGGACCAAGGGCAGGAAGACCAACACCGCTGAATCCAGTAAAAGGACAACCTCACTCCTCAAAGACTGTAAGTTGGACAACAGTACTTTGGGGACACCAAGGGATTGTGCTTAGTAAGCCACTTCCATAGATTTTCCTGCCTTCCTCTGTCTCCTCTTCCCTAAATTCATATTGCATTCATTTTTGACCATTCTTCTCCAACTGCGAAACTATAGCTCCGAATTTCCAGGATCTCTTGATCTAAAATAGTTTTTCTTCCTAGGTTAAAATGCAATTTAAATGAGCACCTACTATATACTCTGGTGACGTAGCAGTTCTCAGCTTGGCATGTAGGTTTCACTCTGTACCATCCCGACTGCTACCCTGGTGCATGTGGTTCCAACCAAATATTCCTCACAATATATAAACTGTTTCGGTTTACCTTATGTTTGCTTAATACAAGTCTGTTCTATTGAAATTTTATATGGACGTTAAGTAAGAGAAAGAGGGGGGAAATCAGAAATGACAGCTAATGGAATGGAAAAAGCATATACAAGCAGGTAGGAAGCCCAGCAGACTCATTCCCTGACAAACAGGTACAATGCCCCAGGCACCATTCCGAGAGTGATGCCTGTGTCCTTGGAGCCCAAGAATGATAGAGATAACGGATGCAGATAAAGCAGAATTACCTTTATAGTAAGAAAAGATGCATCAAAAAGAAAGCTTTGGGGGTTGGGGATTTGGCTCAGTGGTAGAGCGCTTGCCTAGGAAGCGCAAGGTCCTGGGTTCAATCCCCAGCCTCGAAAAAAAGAAAAGAAAAAAAAGAAAAGAAAAAAAGAAAGCTTTGGTTCACTGATAATAGTGGAAGAAAATCCAAACTATCCATTTAAAAATTATGTATAAGGGGTTGGGGATTTGGCTCAGTGGTAGAGCGCTTACCTAGGAATCGCAATGTCCTGGGTTCGGTCCCCAGCCCCCTCAAAAAAAAGAAAAAAAAATTATGTATAGAAAATCCTATGATGATTATGATTCATAAATTGTTTTATAAAGCAATGTGTTTTATGTAGTATGTTATATATGTATATATTACTTTTTAAATCTATATGTATTACTTTATATAAATATATAAATCTTACTTTTTAAATACACACACATATATATATACATATATATATATATATATATATATATATAAAATATCACTCACTAGTTCTAATAAGAGAGAGAAAGAAAGAAAGCTGGGCATTAAGACAGCACAGTGGCTTTATTTCACAAAGCCCATGCCTCCCTATTCACTCCGAGCTGCAGAATGTGACTAAGGCTTCAACCTGAACAGGATTACTGTTCTTTTCTTCCACTGTACTTTGAAAGCTACAGAGCTGAGAGACTGAACACTTCAGACAGCTTATCATTTGTATGGATGACCGCTGTATATTCCGTCCCCTTCAAGACCAGAAGCAAGAACCTCAGAAAAAGAGACAGGGGAGCCCCACTCTTGCTTCAGTTCCTAAAATAGAACAGCAGAGTTTTAACCCACCTCAGTAGGGCCATTCCTCAAATGTATGAGGGCTAAAGAGGACGCTCAAAGGTTAAGAGCACTGGCTGCTCTTGCAAAGGACCCCATCCATTTCTAACACCTATTGGTGACTCACAACCCCCTGTAACTCCAATTCCATGGACGCCCACACCTTCTGACTTTGGCTGGCACCAGGCATTCAAGTGGTGCCCAGACATACATGTAGGCGAAACACACCATACACATAAGTAATTTTTAATAGTCATAGCGTAGAGTGAGAGGAAGAAACAAGAATACCTGAAAGTGGCTCTTAAAACAGAAGCACACTGGGAATCCCTCTATGGAGACAAGACTAGGAAAAACAGTTCTTGGCCTTCAAGAAACCGAACCTACTTGTCATTGAGTCCCTACACTGCCCTCTGGCACCATGACGCTTACTCTTAGAGAATGTGATGTCCCTATATTCACATGTCGCCACCTAAGTGAGGAAGAGGCATGGTATACTCTAATCACGTTAAAGGGGAATTAGAATGTAGAGTGAAGTGCTGAGCTGTGTTTTGTCAGCTGTGAGAAGAGAAGATAGCAGTGAAAATTACAGATGGCTGTAGGTGGAAAAGATCATAATCTCTGTACAGAAGGAGAAATAAGCAGGAAGACACCAGAGGAAGATGGTCACAGTGCTCTGTGGTTGCATGCTGACAGGAAAGCAGCAAGGGCAGTGTCGGGCGAGATGGAAGGGTAAGGTGAAGCCTCACTTGCCAAGAGCCTCGGGAGCCAGATAGAGTCGCTGAGATCACATGTATCACGTGTTAGAATTCTCGTTGCATTTTTAAAAATAGTTGAAAATAGATGATTTTTCTCACGTAATAAATCCTAAGTACGGTCTCCCCTCCTTTTACCCCTCTCAGTTCCTCCTTCCCCACCTCCCATCCAGATCTACTCCTTTTCTGTCTCTCGTTAGAAAAGAATAGGTTTCTAAGAGATAACAACGAAATGTAGGAATGTACATTTTAAGAAAAATTTCCATCTGTTGTTGTTTGAATATGTGGGTGCAGAGTGTTCTGAAATGGAGAAAAAATTACATAATATAGAATTAAAATAGAATATATATGCCAAGATAATATAAGGTATAATAAAAGCAGTTAAAGTTGTGGCCTCGAAATCTGTCAAGGCTAAAATGAACGAGGTTGGACACAAACACGGTGATGAGCCTGGGCATCGCTGCTCAAAACCAAGTGAAATAATTCTTCTTAATCCCAGAAACCATGGGGGTAAAAAAAGTAGCAGTGATTGGCGCAGGGGTCAGCGGATTGGGCGCCATTAAGTGCTGTCTGGATGAGGGATTGGAACCTACATGTTTTGAGAAGAGGAGTGACATCGGAGGACTGTGGAAATATGAGGTAATTTTATAAATATTTTCAGAATATGACATGATCTGTGTGTATGGGAGTTGTTTCTATTCAACTCGGAAATAAAACTCTGAAAACATAAATTGTCCCTTAAGTACACTTTCCAAATTAGTGATAAATCTTTCGATAAATTTGAAATGTCTTGGGGGACATGCACAATCCTATTTAATTTTGTGTCCCTCACAACCCCACGTATAACATTCAGGATATTGAGATCCAAATTTTGCCTAAGAGTTCTGAAACTCAAAGAACATGCATGCGAACAGTTTTCTGCCTCGAACAAACTCTTAGTTGTGGCATTTTCTTCTGTATTGTAAATCATTCCATGTGTTGTTTTGTGTCGCTTATTAGTTACTGGGAAGGCATGTCACTACCAGGAAAGGTGTGTATGCTTGCTTACAGAGTCAAGAATAGTAGCTTAAAAGAGTGGGCCTATCTCACAGTGTCTCCAGGAGTTAGAAGGGTGAAGGGGAGTCTTAACTTGGGTGTGTCTTACTGAAGCACGATATAAGATCATTAAGAGCAGTTCTTATTAACTTGACACTTTTATCTTAGTCATCATTATTCCTTTATATTTTAATATATTTTAAACCCAAATCCTATAAGCATCTCATGCTCTATTACATTCTCTTAAATGGAATCCCCTCAGTTGGGAGACAGATTTTGCCCATTGGTAGTTTCTCATTGGATCCTTCTTTGTGTTATTTTTCTACTTTTTCCTCAGTTTGTGTTATGTGCATACTTGGAACCTGCTATTTCTTTCCTGGTGTAAAACAATCATTGCTACCACCCCCATTAGTAAAGGAGTCTAATGCCCTCATCCTGGTGAATTCTATCACAAAACCTGAAAACGAAATTGTGACTTTTCAGACACCTCAATTTTGGTTCTCTAGTGCATGCCCAAAGCCATGGGTCAACTTGTTTCCTTTAGGAAAAATCAAAAAGTGGAAATCCTGGGATATACAAATCTTTAACCTGTAATACATCCAAGGAGATGACAGCCTTCAGCGACTATCCCATCCCTGACCATTACCCCAACTACATGCACAACTCCAAAATGATGGAGTATCTCAGGATGTATGCCAGGCACTTCGGGCTCCTGAAACACATCCAGTTCCAGGTAAGGAGCGAAACCCCGCCCACTGCCTTCCCATTGGTCAAGGCAAAGTTCACACACAGAGCCAGCTGGGCAGTTTCAGTCTGCGTTTCCCACCTGCCCCCAATGCTCACAATTTGCCAAGATATGTTTGTCTTATCTGCCCACCATATGAGCACTGGCCCAGCTGGAACCCAAATTCTAAGTTTTTGCTCATTTTTGTAAAGTAAATATACATAGGTCCTAGAAAATAAAGCCAATGCGTTTGTGCTCTAATGAGCTGTGACATTTGGGATGTGATCATTTTAGGAATTTTATGTGCACACAATTCCTAAGTACCTAGGAGCCATGTAGAGCTACTTAAACATAGAATTCTACAGGAAAAAAAAAATGTCGTAGAGATAAGGCTTTGTTTGTTCTTTGTTTCCTAGACAAAGGTGTGCAGTATAAAGAAACGCCCTGATTTTTCATCTTCTGGTCAATGGGACGTGGTGGTAGAGACTGGGGAGACGCAGAAAACCTACATTTTTGATGGGATAATGGTTTGCAGTGGTCACTACACTGAGAAGCACTTTCCTTTACAAGACTTTGAAGGTATCTCTCTAATGTGTGTGTGAGAAAAACCTTAGGATTCTAAATATCTTAATGCCTCTCCTATCATAGGCATTGGCCAAACGGTGTTTATACAGAGTAGATCCAAGAGGGGGCATCATAAGTTCATAGGACAGTCAGGGAAGGTCTAGCAACAGAGGTAAAGACAGAGCTGTAAACCAGAGTTCCTAGGACAAACAAGGTCCAGGAGAGACGTTCATGGATGAGGAAGCAGTGGAGGAAAGACAGTAGATTGGCAATCCTGGAGAGAGCTTAGGAGTTGGTCCACACTTGGAGTGACTAGGAGAAGCCTGTAAGAGTTAGTGGGAAAGCATTTCAGTGTGTGTGTGTATGCGCATACATGCAGGAGAGGCAATATATAATCATCTCTGCAAGAGTGAGGAACATTAATAGGGGAATATGGTTGAATCAGAAGCATCAGGAATAAAGACTTTAAACAGTCCATTTCAGAGATAACAATGAGGAAGACTGACCAAAAGAACAGAAGTAGGATTTGTGGAGATAATTTAGAAGTCTTTGGAACACTCAATGAATGACAGATTATGCATCATGGAATTTTATAATTTATGGCAATTATAATTTTTGAAGTCTAACTTTTCCAGAATGCCTTGAAATGTCTGCTTATATTTTAGAGAGTAGGGAGTGGCCACTAGCCAGATGTCACTGATGAGCAGTTGATATGTGAAAAACACAAAATTAAGATGTTTCCTTTGTAAAATATTCACCACACTTAGAAAACACAGTAGAGAATCTCACCAATAACCATATATTAGCATCTCAGATTATCCTGGATTAAGTAAAATACGGACTAAAATTACTACCATTCGCTGTACTTTTGGGCTCCCCGGACTTTAAAACTGCATTTTAAAATGAATGCTTCACTCCTTCTTTAAAAGGGGAACAAGAATACCCTTGGTAGGGAATAGGGAGGCAAAGTTTAAAACAGAGGCAGAAGGATCACCCATTCAGAGCCTGCTCCACATGTGGCCCATACATATACAGCCACCCAATTAGATAAGATGGATGAAGCAAAGAAGTGCAGGCCGACAGGAACCAGATGTAGATCTCTCCTGAGAGACACAGTCAGAATACAGCAAATACATAGGCGAATGCCAGCAGCAAACCACTGAACTGAGAATGGGACCCCCGTTGAAGGAATCAGAGAAAGGACTGGAAGAGCTTGAAGGGGCCTCGAGACCCCATATGAAAAACAATGTTAAGCAACCAGAGCTTCCAGGGACTAAGCCACTACCCAAAGACTATACATGGACTGACCCTGGGCTCCAACCTCATAGGTAGCAATGAATAGCCTAGTAAGAGCACCGGTGGAAGGGGAAGCCCTTGGTCCTGCCAAGACTGAACCCTCAGTGAACGTGATTGTTAGGGGACGGGCGGTAATGGGGGGAGGATAGGGAGGGGAACACCCATATAGAGGAGGAGGGGGAGGGGCTAGGGGTATGTTGTCCCGGAAACCGGGAAAGGGAATGACAATCGAAATGTAAATAAGAAATACTCAAGTTAATAAAGATAAAAAATTTTTTTAATTTAAAAAAATTCTTCTTGGGGCTGGGGATTTAGCTCAGTAGTAGAGTGCTTACCTAGGAAGCGCAAGGCCCTGGGTTCGGTCCCCAGCTCCGAAAAAAAGAACCAAAAAAAAAAAAAATTCTTCTCATGCCAGAAAAATGTAGCAGATAATGTCTTATGTGTTTTGCGTACAATACTCTGATACGGGAGAGACCAGGGGTAGTTCACTACCCTATAGGTAGGTGCCAATGGCAAAACTAAATTCTTCTTCTCTTTTGAGTTTTGTTAACTCCTTCCATTAGTTCTTTGAGCATTCCATACATTGTATTTTGATCATATTAACCCCTAGTTCCTCTCCTTAATTTCTATATCTACTCCTATCTCTCTACTCCCCTACTGCATGCTCTCCTTTAAACAGTATTAATTGAACAAGCAACTGAAAAAAAATGTGTGGCTGGCATTCAGCTGCTTCTGAATAACACCAATATACTACTTAGGATCTTTGCAAATGTGGATTTTCGAAGAGTTATAAAAAGTAAAGAGACAGTCTTATATCTCTGAGTAAAAATTACAAAAATACAATAACACTCTAAAGCGACAAAGAGTTAGCACACTGAGTAAATCTTAGAAGGGTATATTTTCATCAACTACTTAAAAAAAAAAAACTCTGCTCCAATTTTGGTCTTGGCCATCCAGTCACTGCTGTTGAATGCTTTATTCCCTGGAAGACAATATTCCTTAACAGTGGCATGAAGTCCAAGCGCAAAGAACAGAATAAAATAACATGAACTTCAAGCTTAGGAATGAAATTTATCAAGCTGTGTTTTCTACTTCTGCTGCAACTTGAGGGCCTTGATTCTTCCTTCACAGGAATCAGCAAGTTCCAAGGCAGCTGCCTCCACAGCTGGGAGTACAAACACCCAAACTCTTTTGCGGGCAAGAGAGTGGTCGTGATTGGCATTGGGAATTCTGGAGCAGACGTGGCAGGCGAGATCAGCAGGGTCGCTGACCAGGTTTGGTATCATATCCTGATTTTGCTCTTGGGTGTAACCTTGATACCTGCAGAGACTGTGAGTCTAGACGTCCTCTGCCTTTAACAGTCATGTTCCCCTTTGGATTGTGAGGACATGTTTTTCTGCTGACTAAATATGGATAAGAAAGCACAGAATTCCCAAGTAGCAAAACCCCAAGCCCATAATGCACTGGAGTAGGAGAAGCAGCAATCCAACAAGAGTCAGAAAAGTTATAATTAAATACAGGTAGCTAAATGAGAAGTCTCTAAATAAAGTGAATTTTACTGGAAGATGCTGTTTCAGATTAGAGATGAAGTTTAAAGAGCAATCGATGTCCACAAATATCGTTGGTCTGTGTGAAGGAGAGATTTAATAGTTTCCCAAAGACTGTGAAGAAATGAATGCAGGAAAGGAGGAGCAATCCTTCCTCTGCAGGAACTGTTGCTGACTCGTAAAGAGCATGGAAGGACAGTCGTACAAGTCAAAATTAACTCTCGGTTCCTACTTCATAGTAGGAAAAGACACAAGATTTCCAGTACTGAGCACTGGAAATTAAGTTAACCATGCCATGATTCTGAGACACCTGAGTCACTGATCTGTGACAACATCACACTGGTGATTGTAACATCAAAAAAAGAAAAAGAAAAAGCTTTCTTTTCAAGGTCTCTGTTAAATAACACAAAATAGACCAAAATATTTATCAATTTATCAAAAGATATATTCCCCCCCCTTTTTTTTTTTGCACTGCAAACATTTTGTTAGGGTTTTTCCAGTTGTAAAAGTGAGTAAATTCCACTGTGGACTTCTGTACCCAATTTTTGTTTTGATCCCAAACATTTTAAACATGTGCTTCTTCATGTCTTGGAAATTTCAAGGGAGAGAGCTCACATGGAATCTGAATACTAGCTTCAGTACAATACTCAATGTAATAACCTATTGCGGTGTTGTGGGTTTTCTCTATATTTTGGGACCTCAGACACTTCAGACACCTAGTATAGCAGGGGCAAATGTCACAAGCCGGGTAGATCCATGACAAACATTAAGTTAATTGAAATGACTTTCAGTAAGTGGATCTTTTACGTTGTGGTTGTTGGTGGTTGTCTTTATATATTTTATTCTTTTTAAAAATTGTTTTATTTATTTACATTTCAAATGTTGCCCCTCTTCCCAGTCCTCCCTCCAAGAGTTCTTCACCCCAAATTCCCTCCCTTTTGCCTCTGAGCGAGTACTCCCCCATCCTCACCCCCACTTTTATCTTCCCCCACCCACACACCTACTCTCCAGCTCCCCCCGCCCCCCTCACGGATCTCCGGTCCCTGAGGCATCAAATCTCTACAGGATTGGGTGCATCCTTTCCCATCGAGGCTCAATTAGGGATAGGGGAAAGAAGGTGAGGGGGACAAGGCAATGCGAGAAGTTAATTCCGTTTCCTCTAGAACTTAAAAACAAAAACAACCAAACAACAACAAAAATCTCTGAGGATCTGCTTAGCAGCTAAATTCTCACTAAGCAACTACTCCTCTCTTGAAGGTTTTCCTCAGCACAAGACGAGGGGCATGGGTATGGAGTCGAGTTTGGGATCATGGGAACCCCATGGACGCCTCACTCTTCACGCGTTATAATAGAGCTGTCCAAAAGTTCTGCCCCAGATACCTGATCAACAGACAGATGGAGAAAAAGTTAAATGCAAGGTTTAACCACGCCAATTTCGGGCTGCTGCCCCAGCACAGGTAAAGTTGTGAATTTGAAGCAGACAATACTTTTGAGTAACTGGAATAGTTAAGTCAATTAAATATGTCCTCATATTTGGGAGGAGCAATACCATTAACTCCACACAGTATTTGTTTTTATGGGGAATATCCAAATTATTTCCTTCTTATTGAAGGCTCTTTGTGATCCCACTAATGTAGTGACCTTCAACCTCTCTGATGCTGTAACAGTTCCTTGTGTTTTGGTGGGTGACTCCCAACCATGAAATTATTTTTGTTGCTACTTCCTAACTGTAATTTTGCTATGGTTATGAACTTTAATGTAAATACCTGGTATGCAGGATATCTGATGTCTCCCCTTGGAGGGGAGGTTGTAACCCACAGATTGAGAACCACTCCACTGAGGTGTGAGAGTTGTACAGCTAGGGAAGTGAAGACTTTAAAGTCTTGACTTATTTGAAATTCACAAAAGGTCAATATGCCACACTCTCTTGCTTTCCTACCATCTTCTGTGAACTACCGTGTGTTCACTCTCTAAATTAAGAACTCTGATTGCATGCTTACCTTTAAACCCACCATCAACCAAGACCATTACCCATATACAACAACCTCATGCCCTTTGACCTCTTCACTTGCACTGACTTTTTGTTCTATCCCATTTGCATGATTACCAGCCCCAGTCAAGATAGCCCTGAACACTGAAAATTGCAATGTTTATAGACATCTTTCCAAAACTCATTCTGTACTTGAGAATACTTAGCTTTCTTTCTTTTACCTCACACAACACCAGCCAGTTCTGTCTATTTCTGTGATCCCACGTCTGCCTTCCCTGACTCTTATGACTTTGTGGGCACTTTTCCTCTGCTGCTTCTGCTTCTGCATCTGTGTCTGTGTTTTCTCTTTCTCCTCCTCTTCCTCCTGCTCCTTCTCCCTTCTCCCCTATCCTCTTCCCCTCTCTCTTCTCCCTTCTTCTTTTCCCTTCTTCCCGCTTCTTCTCCCCTCTCCTTCTCTCCCTCTCCTTCTTCTCCCCACTAAGACATGTATTAAAAATTTCAAATCCTATGGGTGGAGAGATGGCTCAGTGGATAGGGGCACTCACTCCCAACCCTGATGATCAGAATTTGACCCCTAGAATCCACATGATGGGAAGAGAGAACTGACTCCCACAAGTTACTCTTTGACCTCCACACATGCACTGCAGCACACTTAATGGGCATAAATAAATAAATAAATAAATAAACAAATAAATAAATAAATAAAAGTTTAATTCCAGGAAAATATAATAAAGGTTTGAATTAATGAAAACAGAAAATCAATATGAATGGATATCTGGAAGTATACATACATAGTTTTGTGCTTAACCAAGGTCAAATGTATAACTTTGATTTCTTTTTAGGGAAGAAAGTATTCAGAATATATGAGATAAGTTTAATAATATTACTTTTGTATTAATGTATGAACAGGAGACTACTACTAATTCATAACTAAAGCCTTCAATTAAAATTGACCAAAGGTCTCAGCGCCACTAGTCACAAATATTCTCATTCAAGATTCATTTTTAAATGTTGCAGATGTATCTTTTAGGTCTTTAAAAATAATAGCAACTGGGGTAGCAGGCTAGTTCAGCAAGTAACGGCACTTGTCACCCAGCCTGAAACTGGAACTCACGTGGTACAAGGAGAGAATCATTTCCACAAGTTGCCTTCTGATCTCCACATCTTCACAGACACACACACGCACACACACACACACACACATACACACACGGGGGGGTGAGATCGCTAAATACATAAATAAAATAAATCAATAAATCAATAAAATATTAATGTCAACTTATTTTACATAGTATCAAGAGTAAATAAATACAGCAAAAATTAACATACATTTAATCCAATCACTTGGGAGGGAAAGGCAGACAGACCTCTGTCAGTTAAAGAGAAGCCTGAACTACAAAGTGAATTCCAGGCCAGCCAGGGTTACATAGTGAGTTCCTGACTCATTAAATGATGAAAACACTTTATTCCTTGAAAAAATATTATTATCTAAAGATATTTAGTATATATTAACAAATCTGATCTGGTGTTACAACATTCTTACAGTTCTACAATTAGGAAAGTGAAATCAAAATGTTTCATGGCTGGTCCAAGGTCTCCCAATGGGTAAGAGACTGAACAAGTATCACAGCTCGGTTCTGAATCAGACAACCAGCTCTTTACTAATGATCTATGTGGCCTTCTGAGGATGCCGAAAAGCAGAATGAAAATCGTTGACGCTATGCAACATTTCCCACAGCTTTTGCCTATGCTACTACATTTTTACTAAGAAGTTGCATACCTATCTCTTTATGCACAGAATTCTTGACCACCGAACAGTTCTCAGTGATGACCTGCCAAGTCACATCATTACTGGAAAAGTGAAGGTAAAAACAAATGTGAAAACATTCACCTCAACATCAGCCATCTTTGAGGATGGAACCGAGGAGAACATAGACGTTGTCATCTTTGCCACAGGCTATAAATTGACATTCCCTTTCTTGAGTGATGACTCAGGAATACTAGACAGCCAGTACTCCATGTTTAAATATGTCTTCCCTCCTGAGCTAGAGAAGCCAACTCTAGCTTTCATTGGAATCCTACAGCCAGCAGGAGCCATCATCCCCACGTCTGAGCTCCAAAGCCGATGGGTTGTGCGTGTGTTCACAGGTATGTACCTGTCTTCCCATGAGTATAGTGTGTCCAAATTCTCTGTGATTTTAAAAGTAACACAGAGGTCTACTATTCTGTTGATTTCTCTAATTCTGCTAAATTGTCTGAAATTTCACCATTAAAAGTAAACTACCATGGGTTCCTCTCAAGGTTGATACTTCATTTCCAAGAGAATTCTATTAAAACTGAAAACACAAATTATAAAAACTGTAAAACCAAGAAAATCATAATGAGGGTATATTTTAATGTGACTGTCTACTTATCTGTTTCTTTTCAGCAGAAACTAATTTAGGGTAAGGTTTTATGGATACAGAAATGATCCAAAGTAGGAAAACAAACAAGAGATGAACTACCTGGGACACATTTCAGATATGTAGTAACCAACTCCAAGTTTGTGGTTCATATTCTCAATTTGTTTCCCAAATAATTACCCAAAGTGATGCTTCTGAGCAGAACAGGTTGACTAGTAGAATGAAATAAATCAAGGTCAGTTTGCAAGGAATTGCCGGGCAGCGTCTGAGATTGAATCACATACAGCCTTCTCCTCCAGGCCCCAAACAATCTTGACCAAGTTTTCTATACTTTATTTAATGAGTAACCAGGGTTCTTCCTTATGAGGACAGTTCCTCCTCAGTCTGACACACTGTGACAAACGTCCTTGCTAAGGCCTCAGCACTCATTAATGTGGCAATTCCCCAAGCGAGATTTGAACATGTTTCCATGGTGAAGTGGAAATAGTGGCTCCTGAAACTTCTCTTATGCCATTTATTTTTTGAAGTTTCAGGTGAACCCATTTGAAGCTTATTCAAAGCTCTAAAGCATAGCTCTATGTTTCTGTTTTCTGTATTTCTTGCTTCTGTTTGTCTTGATGAATATGTCTTCTTTGCTGACTCCCATCAAATGGATAATATGATAATGAACATATGAGAAAGTAGTTACACAATTTCTTACAACATTTATTATACTTTGGGTCTTCTATTCATATTGAATTGCCTTTTGGTAAAGAAAATTTATCTGATGAACTATTCTAGTAAAATATACACATCCAGAAGCACATATACCACACACTGAACAGTTTTCACAAATCAAATACACATACAACTATGTGTATACACATACACAATCAACTGCGAAGTAGATAAAAAACAAATGGAATAACTAAAATTCAGAACTCACTCTTTTTGCATTTCCAGTCTCACCTTTCTCCAGTATCACCGAAGAAAACAATGTTCATTTCTGATAGGCAGCTTTAATTTTCCTTTGTGCAAATGGAATCATAGATTATATGAACACTGGGGGCAGGGCAGTTCAAGCAGATAGTGGAGAGATGTGAGGGGAGGAAAAAAAATGGGTGAAGAAAGCGTTGGCCAAAATAAAGTGTGCACAAGGAAAATAAATATGAACCTATGGTCTCACAACACAAGTAAAAATATAGTAGAGGTGGGCAGTAGAACACAGTAATCTAAAGGAATTGAAGGAGGAATGCTGGACGACTATGCACTATGTGATGTCTGGCTTCTTCCTCTTAGCACCATATTGTCAAATGAATCCTTGTTTTTCCAGTCATTTTCTTCACTTAAAATATAGCACTCCATATTCTTATCCACTCAATATAGGCATATGGGATATATGTATATGTATATACATACATACATATACATGTGTGTGCGTATGTATACATACAACTTATTTTATATTAATGGGCCACTTAGAATTATTATAAACACTGATGCATGGAAAAGGACACATGTGTATTTCATTGAGTAAGTTCCTTTTCATTTGGTATATTTGTAGAACAATTGATGTTTCACAATGTATGTATACATGTACAGTAGTAATTTAAAGTGTGCTTCATGAGCTTTCGATTCTGCAGTCCTGTTCCTTTTCATGCTTTGAATACTCATGCTTAAAAATGTCTTTTGAAACTTCTGAGGAATCTTGTGTGTAGGTCATATTTTTGCAGATACTAATTCCGTATGACACCTGGTGAAACAACAAGGCAAACAGTCTATAAGCATCATGCCTACAACTGTCCTGTCTTTCTAGCATAATTTAACATTCTGTTGGTTTGATGTTCTTTGTCTGTGACACATTCGTACATACAGAATTTCTGTCTGCAATTACTTACTCTCCTTTCAAAATGTGGTTATCCCAGTTCAGGGTTCGTTTCTATCAGTGTATAATTTCGGAAAGCACAATAAAAACTAAGAGATGTTCTCAACTCAAAAGACAGGGAAAATGCATTTGGAATGTAAGCTCAATGTTAGGCAATGTTCAGATACATGAAACTTTGAGTCAGGTCCCAGTTTGGGTTGAGGATCTTTGGAAGACTATTAAAAACACCTGAAAGGTATTCATAGTATTCAGGAATGTTGAGTGTACACTTAAACTCTATTTATCAGAAAAGAAAGCTAAATAACTTAAGAAGTGACCTTCTGGGCGTAGGTGTAGAAGAAATTCTCTTCCTTTGCAAGGTTTTTACCCTGAGGCTTTGATTATTAATTTTATAGAGGTCTGGAGATTCCGTTCTATTTCAGAATCATTATTTTTGTTTATGTGTGTACCTTGGTCCTCGTGTCAACCCTCCAATACTTATATATTGTTTTCTCAGGACTCCAAAAGTTATCAAAGAAAGCCATGATGGCCGACATCAACAGAAAGCATCAAGCAGACAAAGAGTAAGGAGCCTAATTTTCTGTAAAAGTAAATGAAACCTGTTCAGATGGGGAATATTTGGTTTTGCTTTTTATATAGTTTACACCTACATGTGTCCTAATATAATAAGCTTAGCTTAGTGATATTCTGTTGACATTTTTCACGTGGGTCTGATTGTGGAACCTAAGTCTGACACGATGTGTTAAATAACCACAGAACACCAAGTCTGCATGATGAGTAGAAAATAAACTCACTGTGGAAATAAGAATAGAGGAAACTAAACCTATACCTACCAGATATATCACTTCTCAGTATTTACCCAAAAGACTCTAGGCCAGCACAGCATGGAGTCAAACTGCATATTAGTATGTACGGCAATCCCTAGTCACAGTTAGCTCGGTTAGAAACTCAGTGTCCGGAGGAATAAGGTGAAATTGTGTATTATGTTCAATCTAAAGTAGAATAAAGTACACCACTTGCAAGAATAGAGATATAAATGAAAAGGGTGTTGTATTTTTCTCTCATTTGTTGGTCCCAGACAGTACAGATAAATACAGTCATACGTACCGGTGACTTGGAAATAGGAACAAAACAATCTGGGTCACTAGAGAGAACAATGGGGTGAGAAAGGAAGGGTAGGGAGGTCAGGGTCGTATGCTCAAAATACATCATATACTTGTATGAAAGTTCTCTTAGGTCACCCTGTGTCATTGTTTAAATTTTTAATTTTTTAAAAGCAGAACAAAGAAGGGTGGATCATACCTAGAAAATAGCATTCTGCAGCCCTTCTCTTTGTCTCCTGGTGGATCTGGTTTATCTTCTGGTCCTCTCTGGTATTCCCTAAGCCTTAGAGAGGGTAATACACATACCCTGCCCAGGGTTGAGCACTTAGCCATTGCTTGTTTTCAGACCCAGCAGTCATGGAGTCACCACCACTCCTTACAAAGAGAAACCGCTCGATCAAGGCTGAGAGTAGCATTATTTGCCTAAGAGTAGAGACACAAATGTCTAGAAGGTAGTTTGGAGCCACCCAGGTTTAACTACAAAATAGTAAATTCTCTCGTATCGCCTCGAAACTCGTCATTCCTGGAGTTATGACCGGGCTTAGAGGACGAGGCATCAGTCTCGTCCTGAGGAGCAGGCCTCAGATCCAGTCAGAGGCTGGTTGGTTGCTCCCTGACCAGTCTTGCTGTTGACAGACCAGTGGGCAGGGCTTGACTGGCAGGTTCACAACTGAGTAAGATCAATAATGGCCACTCTTCCTCTGCAGCCATGAATTCGGTAATAAGCGCTTTAGTGCTGCTTTCCTTAGCCTTATTGCATCTATTTCTAACTTACTTGGATATTTTTATTCATTTTTTTATTATGTTTATCTTAAATGATACAAATTTATCTCCTCTCAACATTGTGAAAAGTTCTAATTTTTTTTAAATTGAGGCACTTTCTATTTGTGGTCCCCCCCAACCCCCAGACATAATTTAAAAGAGTGGTTTCTTGGTTTTGTATTCTTTTATTTTGAGATAGGGCCTCATTTCCTAGCCTAAGCTAGCTTTGAACTCACTGCATAGCCCAGGTTGACCTTGCACTTACTATGATTCTCTTTCCTTGGCCTCCTGAGCACTGGGACAGTGCGTGCCACTGTGCCTGCTTGCAGAGGGGCTTCTAATTCTCGAGTATTTGAAAATTACAAAAAAATCGATAGTAACTTATACTTATCTAGGAATATCCAAAGGAAGAACTGTACACAGAATTAGTACATGGAGAAGACAGTTTACGCAGTTTGGAACCATGAAGTAAGCAATGGAGTTTCCTACACTGTGACTTGTATACTCCTTGGTAATTTAATTCTTACGATGGAATTGGATTCTGTATCTACAAGGGAAATCCAGATATGTCACTCCTTTTTATATATGCCAGTCACTCTGCTGGGTATGTGGAACTTTAAAGCCCTCAGAGATTTACGTCATGTGTTAAGAGACCATAGTGTGCCTAAGGGAGTTGAGGAGAGTGTGTTAAATTAAGATTTGACAAGTGTAAAGCAGCGAAGAAGCAAATAAAAGCAAATTGTACTGGAATCTCGGGGACAGTGGTGACTGAAATATCTAATGCTTGTGTGTTTCTGTTCCCACTCCAGCGCTATTAAAAATCTCAAAGACTCTAGCCGCCGAGTACAGTTCATCGACTACATGGATGAAATTGCTTCTGAGATAGGTGTCAAACCCAATTTACTCTCTCTCCTCCTCTGGGATATAAAGCTGGCCAAGGAAATCTTCTATGGTCCTTGCACCTCCTACCAGTACCGTCTACAGGGGCCAGGGAAATGGGCTGGGGCTCGGGCAGCCATCCTCACTCAGAGAGAACGGATACTCAAGCCCCTGAGAACCCGTGTGGTCAAACACTCTCGGGCCTCCCTCTCTCATCTGTTCTGGGTCAAAAGTGTTTGTGTTGTCAGTTTTTTCTTTATTTCCGTATTAGTTATCATGCATCTCACAAATCTGTAACCTCATATTGATGTAAATATTTATGCAACTAGTTTTAATTAAGCCATGTATCTTAAGATCAGTTAAGGATAAGGGGAAACATGTTTATTAGGCAAGTTTTACAACTGGATTTTCAAATGCACATAGAAATACTCCAACGATGACTTTATAAGGAGAGGCTAAAAAGGTACATTTACTACCATTTTATTGCAAACGTCATTTGAAATAATTTGAGAAGCTTAGATGTAACATGACCATGAAGAATAATTAAAAGCAGAATGAATTTGGTTTATTAAAATCTCAGAGAGACTGTTTAAGCAACAATAAACCTTAAAAGTACATTTGACAGTCTCAAAGCATCTTCCCCGTTCTGACGCCCTAGAAAAATCATAGCTGTTTCTAGCAGTTGTTTGTTTGTTTGGTTGATTCTTAGTTTTAAGACTTGGTCTCAGTGTGCAAGCAGTCTGGGATGGCCTCATGTTCATGCATTTTTACTACCACTTGTTGAGATTGTAAGCCAGTGCCAGCCACTAGGCACTACCTGAGAAAGATTTATTAGTAGAAAGATGTGATGTTCGTCAACTTACCACTTAATCAAACAGCACTATTTGTAAACGGGCTACCAGTCAACCTGACACATTGCAGCTCCTGATGTGTTGCACTAGGAACAGATATTTCATACTGCTGCCAGAATGTTTAGCATGAATTAAATTAAGGAACAACTGAGAAAATGAGAGAAAAAGAACCAACATTCCCAGTAAATCTTAGCTCTATTCCAAATAAAGGAGACTACAGTGCTATAATGATCAATGAAAATACCTGAACACTAAATGACAACGCTAACATAAACGAGGGGATTTTAAATGTAAACATGGTCTTATTGAATAATGAATATTGTATAATGGTGATACTGTGTGGTATAATAGCATTGTGTTTATGCAACAGAACATTCTTATTTCTAAGAGATAGGGGAAAGTAGGAGTTAAGTACCATAATGTGGGCATTTTATTTGCAGTATATGTTTAAGTTTATCTGCAGGTGAGAGACAGAGCAAGAGATACAACAGAAAAATGCTAGGGACAGAATTTCCACAGATGGTGATTCTGGTTAAAAGTTGTACAACTGTTCATAGCACTAATCTTTCAGACCTTTTGTAAACTTGAGAATTTCAAAATAAAAAAATTAAAAAACATATTTTCCACAATGATCTATGTCCTAAGATGAGAAAGAGGTTTCTATGGGTGGCTCTTCTAAGCAATGACCATATACTAAACATATATTCTGTGACAGCCTTGGTCTTGATGCTCCAGAACATTAAGACTGCAGTAGACTGTTCACTGTGAAACAATTATCCATCAGCCATTACCCCTTCTGTTGTGTAGCTATTTCCTGGAAACTGAAATTTCTTTCCTGAATGAAGATGGGAAGGTAGTGCTTTGAAGCAAAACTCATAACACTGAAGACAATGAAGCTCGAAAGGCCCAGGAAGTTCCTGAAAAGAATGGTACTCACTAGGCCCCGCCCCAAGGTTATAAAGGCCATAAACAATAGCCGAGGAAAGGAGACTCTGATAGAATCTCCTTGCAAGCTGGAAAGACAGCTCCAGAAATTCAGGTTGTGTGCCTCATCAGTGGTGTCTTTGTTTGGTGAAGCCTCAAACCCATCTCCAATGGCTGGTATAATTTCAGGTACTTGGTATACAGTAGTGTGGAAAAGGAACTACACAAGAGATCTTCAAGTTCTTGTTTACATAACATTATGTTCTTGATTTCACACTGAGCATCAGAGAAGTGTCAGCACAGACTCTCTTCTTACCTGTTTTGCATTATTACTATCATTAGTTAAGGATTTCAAGGCTATAATCTTAAAGCCACGTGTTCCTTTTACAAAGAGTCATTTTACTGAGCTATAGCAATCAAACCTATAAATCTACCAACCCCAGTAAACTACCACCAGATGCAAGGTGTGAGGAAAAAATGAACTGAGAGTGCTCAATCTAAGCTCTCCTCATTACTTAGAGTCACAAAAAATGGCTTCTGCCTTGGATCTTTGACACAGGACCTGGGTCAACATCAACCCAAATATTGAGTGAAGCAGAATGCATTTCTTGCTCTTAGATGTAGAACAAAGCTTTGATGCAAGTCGGCCTTTTCTTTTCTTCTTCTTCTTCTTCTTTTCTTTCTCCTCCTCCTCCTCCTCCTCCTCCTCCTCCTCCTCCTCCTCCTCCTCCTCCTTCTTCCTTCTTCTTCTTCTTCTTCCTCCCCCAAACCTCCTGAACAGTACTACTCATTGCTCATTGGCCCTTATGAACAGTACTACTCATTGGCCCCTGCTTTGAAGTCAGAAGCCTGGAATACATATAGACCATACTTAAAGCCACATCCAACAGCAAATCACAGATAATCTTCTATCTCAAGCTGCACCAATTAGAATTTGTCAAAAGCTCTTTCTTGTCTCTCTGTCCTGCCTTCTCTGGTCAGCAGCAGTCACTAAATGGTGCCATCTTCGGCTGCAGTTCCTCCAAGGTCCTCACCCTATTCTCATGGGAATGACATGTATTAAGCCCCATTGCCATCTTTGGGAGGGTTCAGAATATGATGCTTCTGCCTATGACCTGGTCTACATTATGGTCTTCTTGTAAGTACGAAAAATGTATATCTGCTTGAGGAGTAACATAATTAAAATACCTTGTCAAAGTTTCTCTTAAACACTCTATCATTCTTACCTTTATATGTCCAAATTCAGTCATTCCACAGTAAGAGTTCATACCCTATCATCCTTCCCCAACAACCAAAATCACTACCTTCCATGATCCCTGCTCTCCCTGTAGAGACATGATGTCTCTACTGTCTGTGTTGTTGCTGAGAGAACTCCTCAAGGATACACATTTAACCTATTCCTGTTTTTACTTCAGATTGTCACCAAGGAAAGAGAATTCAGCATTGGCTTTTCAAACATTTTGGAATTGTCACGTAAAGAAATGTACTAATCCTGGGTGATCTAAGAAGACAAAACTAGGGTTTATAAGAAAATATTCTAGAGAAATAGAGTTCTGCTCTGAGTACCAGAGATTCTATACATTTTGTCTAATATCCACTTATCAGTGAGTACATACTATACATGTCCTTTAGGGTCTAGGTTACCTCACTTAGAATGATGCTTTCTAGTTCCACTCATCTGCCTGCAAAATTAATGTTGTGCTCATTTTTAATGACTGAGTAGTATTCTGTTGTGTAAATGAACCCCATTTTCTGTATCCATTCTTCACCAAAGAGCACACATGGGCTGGTTCATGGCCCCTCAACACATAGGTAGCAGAGGACTGCCTTGTCTGGTCTCAGTGGAAGAGGATGCACCTAATCCTGTAAGGACTTGATGCCCCAGGGAAGGGGAATGCTGAGGTGGGTAAGGTAGGGGGGGTACCCTCTCAGAAGCAAAGGGAAGGGGAGAGGGGGTGAAGAACTCTTGAAGGGGGACCTAGAAGGGGTGCAACATTTGGAATGTAAATAGATAAAAATAATTTAATAAAAAATTAAAACCTAGAGTAACTAGAAAAAGCAGAGTAATTTTTGTTGCGTGTTGTGGTTGTTGGTTTTTATAGATATGGAGTTTATGGTTTCCTGATCTGCAGAGAAGGAAGTCCAAGGCATAAGTTTCAAAGGAGAAGAGTTTGGGGGGAAAAACAGGATATGAGATGCAACCAAAAAAAATCAGTAAGTCTAAAGGATAATAGAAAATAAATAACTGAATTTTAATAGATAAGTATAAAATAACAAGAAAACAGAAAATTTAATAAATGAAAATTTAAAAGGTATCCACCTCCTCCTTTTAATGAGGAAGAACTGATTAAACTAAGAGCCATTTAAAGGGTCATGTAAATCTACTATAGAAGAAGATTCATAAACTATATACTTGTATGAAGGTGATCTAAACGGAATTGCCAAGTAAGGGCAGGGATGGTTCTGCAACTGGATATCTTTCATCACCAAATGAAGCTTCCAGTGCTGCAAATGTGTTGCATCTAATCCAACTAATGACCAGAGGGGCCTGTGGGATCCCCTAAATAACCCAGGGTATTGTCAAAGTCATTGGTCTCTCTCCACAAACTGACAGTAATGCCCTGTTGTAGAACACACCACCTACACACCTCACCAAACATGGAGTTAAACTGGTGCCTAACTGAAGCCTTCACCCCTATAGACCAGTATTCATGGTATAGGAAGGTACTCTGCTGTTGGGAGTGATGCCCTTGAAGCCCTCCAATGTTGATGTTATTATTATGGTTAGAATTAAGTATGACTGGGTTCATGGAAAATCCCCAGCCAGCTGCAGAAGACTAATACAAACCTGGTGGTCAGGATGAATAATGATATGAAAGAGCTAAAACCAACATCCTGCTGACTAATAGATATGACAAACCTGTGACTTTTCTGACAACCTGTCGACATCAGCCTACTCCCTGACCACATGAATATTGTGTTCTTGGCCTGCGTAAATGTTTCTTATTTCCCCCCTCCCTCTGTTACCCATGTTATGGTATAAATTCAGCCTTGGGAAAAAATAAAATTGTTGCCTTGATCAGACTCTTGGCGTCCTTCTTCATGTCTCTTGTCTTGCATTCTCTTCCAGGTACCTTCAGACCCGTCACGTACAAATGGTGCCCAACATGGGCCTGTTTGGAGGTCTCCTGGAGGAGAACACCGTCCCCCGTGAATAAGCAGGCCTGTCTTCCTGGTTTGTTGGAGCCTTTGCTCCCCCTCAGAGCTTTTGCTCCCCCTCAGAGCCTTTGCTCCCCTGCTTCTGGCAACCATGGACTGCACAACCTTGGTTCAGAGGCTTTGTGTGTGTTTCTCCCTGGACGATGCAGATCTCAGTGGTGAGTGATGGGACAAGCATTCTACAGTTACCTTTTGTGACAGGACTCAGGAAGTCACTCAGGACGTAAAGAATAAGGTTTTAAAAAAAAGACATAAATAGGTATCCCATGCATGTTATGTCAGAAATAAGCAAATCCCAACTCAGTGCAGTACAGTATCAATAACTGAAAGTTAAATATTATGTGGATACATAGGAGGAAAAGATAACATGTTGACTGTCATTGTTGACATTTACAAAATTAATTCTAATAGACAATTCAACTTGGGTTCCTGCAACAATCATAATTGCGTTATCCAAAAAGTCAAATCCTACGAAAGGTATCAAATTGTGGAAGAACACATATCTCAGCTGTCCTGGAGTGGGTGGTAGAGCTTCCAGTTCTTCTTGTGCGACGGCCATGGACTCGAAGCGATGCAGTTCTTTGAGCAAGCAGCCCCTCTCGGTGGAGTGCAGGCTGTAGATGAAGTCGTGTGTACCTTGAGCCGTGTTCACTCTGCATGCTAGCAAAGGAGAAAGGAAACACCCATCCAGTGACAAACTCTTCTAGCTACAGTGACTACAAAATGGGCTAGTTCAATAACAACACAAAGCTTGTGCGAGTAAACAACCAATATCTAATTTGATTTAAGATCCACTTCATGAAATAGAATCTGTCCCTGACACTATTTGGGTGACCAAGAATCTGAGCCCAGATAGGCCAGGAACCTAGGGGAAAGTTAAATACTACTTTTCTAAGAAAGAAAGAAAGAAAGAAAGAAAGAAAGAAAGAAAGAAAGAAAGAAAGAAAGAAAGAAAGAAAGAAAGAAAACAATATATTCATAACATCGATATCATGATGATATTCTGCTAAACTCGTAGATCAGTGCACATAGGTCAATGCATCATCAGAGAAGTTTCCTCCTGCAGCAGGTGGGAACAAATACAGAGACCCATAGCCTGACAATGTGCAGAGAGCGAAAGACCTTGGAACACTCAGTCCTAAACTAAAATGGATACACACACACACACACACACACACACACACACACACACATGGAATCCCTTGGAAGAGGAAGCAAGAGGAGATGCAAAGATTGTCAGAGCTAGAAAGGACAGAGGACAGCAAAGGAAAGGAGCCTTCCAACCACAGCTCAACCTAGACACATATGAACCCATAGACTGTGGCAACATGCATGGGGCCTTCACAGGTCTGTGACAGATGTGCACACAGTGCTGAAAGAAGAAGAGGACACATGCTTCAATCCCTAACCCAGAAGCTATCTGCAACTGATAACCACTTGTAAGTGAGAATTTAATTATCTCCAACGGAGTCTAAGGGAGATACAAACCACCTTTAAGGGCAGGCCCCATGACCAGCATTAGACAGTCAATACAAAATTAACTTAACAGAATCTTTGAAGGCCCATTGTCTCCTAATGCTTTCTCAGGAAATTTTTATTTCTTTTTTATTTTACAAATCTTTTATGTGTATATTATGACTTCCAGTTTTATGTTTCTATGGGATTCCAGTGTGTACGTGTCTGTGTGTGTGTGTGTGTGTGTGTGTGTGTGTGTGTGTGTGTGTGTGTGTGTATCTGTGTCTACATATTATTTGTGCCTTTCTGGGGGGGTCTCTTTCTTCTGTTTGTTTCTATTTGGTTTGTTCGGTCTTGTTCTACTTCGTTATTATTTTTAGATACCTCTTTATTTTGTAAGGGGAGACAGAAGACATGGGTACAGAAGAGACAGGAGGTGGGGAGGATCTTTGGGGAATTGAGGGAGAGAAGACTATAATCAGAATGTGTTGTATGAAAAAAATCTTCTTTCAATTGTAGAAAAATAAAAAATTAAAATGTAAATAGCCACTTGTAATCTCTAAGGTATTCAGATATTACTTTATTTTCTCTCAGTTGATGTGGTTAGTCAAGTATTCATAGTAAATTTAAAGGGTGCTCAGAATGCAAAAAAAAAAATAGCCCTGATTCATATCCATGATTGGATGGGAAGACTAACCAAAGGAACAAAATAAAGTTCCCACTGAGTAAAAGAATAAGATAGCAAAAGTGAAGTGAAGACCTAGAAGAGGAAAATGTTGAGTACAGAAGATACAGTCGATACAAAACAGAACAAAGCAGCAAAAGTAAATCAGAAGATGTTAGCAATTCTTCCCCCCCTTTAGTTGACAATGAATTATTTTCTCACATAATCTATTCTGGTTGCACTCCCCCCCCCACTCCTTCTAGTCTTCCTCACTTTCCCTCCTACCCTGATCTATTCCCTTTTGGTCTCTCATAAGAAAATAACAGATATCAACCTCATAGGCAGCAATGAATAGCCTAGTAAGAGCACCAGTGGAAGGGGAAGACCTTGGTCCTGCTAAGACTGAACCCCCAGTGAACGTGATTGTTGGGGGGAAGGTGGTAATGGGGGGAGGATGGAGAGGGGAAGCCCATATAGAAGGGAAGGAGGAGGGGTTAGGGGGATGTTGGCCTGGAAATGGGGAAGGGGAATAACAATCAAAATGTAAATAAGAAGTACTCAAGTTAATAAAGAAAAAAATGGTGTAAGAAGGCAGTTTTTGATACTGTGTCTATAAAGGAAATTAGAGAGATCTCATATCATCAACCTAACAGCACACCTAAAAGCTCTAGAACATCAACCTCAGGACTGAAATTAAAAAAAAAAATTTTTTTAAACAAATGGAACAGTGCAAAGATTCAACGATAAGAAGTTTGTTCTCTGAGAAAACCAACAAGATAGACAAACCCTTAGCCAAACTACATTAAAGGCAGTAAGAGGATCCAAATTAATAAAATCAGAAACAAAGAAGAGGGGATATAACAACATACAGCTAGGGAATCCAAATAATTATTAGGTCATACTTCAAAAATGTGCACTGTACAAAATTAACAAAACTATAGCTATAAACTATTTGATAGATACCACTTAAAAATTTAAATCAAGAAAAGATAAATAATTTAAATAGACCTATTATACCTAGGGAAATAGAAGCAGTCATTAAAAATGTCCGTCCCCACTCTTAACCCACCCCAAAAAAGGCCCAGGGCCAGGTTGTTTTAGCATAGAGTTCTATCAGACTTTAAAAAAAAAAAGAGATAACAACAAAATGTGGCAAAATAAAATAGGACAAGACAAAACAAAATCCACCACATCAAAGTTGTATAGTACAACCAATTTAAACTTATCTCCAACTAGTTTGCAAATTAATGAGACTCAGACTATGGTTAATTTATTTGGCTTTGACAATTACTGGGGGTCACCCCTAATCTCCTTTTCTCACTGCTGGCCTGGATACTTCCCCAGTGGTGCTCCCTAAATACTTGCTGTTTCTCCTGGTCATGTGCTCATGGTCCATAACTTCTCCTTCCTCTCCCTCTCCTCCTCCCTCTCCTTCTCCTTCTCCTTCTCCTCCTCCTTCTTCTTCTCCTTCTCTTTCTTCTTCTTCTTCCTCCTCCTCCTCCTCTTCTTCTTTTTCTTCTTCTTTTTTGTGACCTTGTAAAATCCACACTTTCTATGTTTAGGAAATCTGAAACCAAATGACATCTGAGAATGATGAAAATGTAACCAGGACTTTAGGTTAGGATACATTTTATTTTATTTTATTTTTTGGATGATCAGAGCTCCTTTGTTTCAACTTTTTTAAAACTTTCTTTTTCTTAGATATTTTGTGTATTTACATTTCAAATGTTGTCCCCTTTCCCCCCTCTCCCATACCACTTCCCCCTCCCCCTGCTTCTATAAGGATGCTCCCATTCCCACCCACCCACTCCCAACTCAACACCCTGGCATTGACCTACATTGGGGAAATGAGCCTTCACAGGATGAAGAGCTTTTCCTCCTATTGATGCCGGACAATGCCATCCTCTGCTACATATACGGCTGTAGTCATGAGTCCCTCCATGTGTACTCATTGGTTGGTAGTTTAGTCCCTAGGAGCTCTGGTGGGATCTGGTTGGTTGATACTATTGTTCTTCCTTCGGTCTTGCAAACCCCTTCAGTTCCTTCAGTCCTTTCTCTAATTCCTCCATTGGAGCTCCATTATTTAGTCCAAAGGTTAGCTGCAAGCATCCTCATCTGTATAAGTAGGACCCTGGCAGAGCCTCTCGGGGGACACCCATATCTGTCTCCTGTCAGCAAGCAACTTCTTGGCATCAGCAATAGTGACTGGGTTTGGTGGCTGCATATGGGATGGATCCCCAGGTGGGACAGTCTCTGGATGACCTTTTCTTTAGTCCCTGTTCCACTCTTTGTCCCTATATTTCCTCCCATGAATATTTTGTTCTCCATTCTAAGAAGGAATGAAGCATCCACATTTTGGTCTTTCTTATTTTTGAGCTTCATATGATGTGAATTTTTTCTTAGGTATTCCAAGCTTTTGGGCTAATATCTACTTATCAGTGAACCCATACCATGTGTGTTCTTTTGTGACTGGGTTACCTCACTCAGGATGATATTTTCTAGTTCCATCCATTTGCCTATGAATTTCATGTAGTCATTGTCTTTAATAGCTGAGTAGTACTCCATTGTGTAGATGTACCACATTTTCTGTATCCATTACTCTATTGAAGGACTTCAGGGTCCTTTCCTGCTTCAGGCTAGGATACAAAATGAGCTCAAGTTCAAGTGGATCAAAGACCTCCACATAAAACCAGTTACACTGAAACTAACAGAAAAGAAAGTGGGGAAGAACCTCAAAAACAAAGGCAAGGGGGAAATTTTCCTGAACTGAACACTAATGGCTTACTTACACTCTAAGATCAACATTCCACAAATAGGACCTCATATAATTGCAAAGCTTCTCTAGGACAAAGGACGCTGTCAATAGGACAAAACAGACACCAACAGATTGGGGAAAGTCTTTACCAATCCTAGAATACATTTTAAATTAGAGGATTTCTTTTAAAAAAAATGTGTGTTTTGTTCATTTTTCAGTAGAAAATTGTGACATTTAATTTTATAGATGTACTTTCTTACATCTTACCTTACTGATTGCATCATTTCTTACCGGCCCTCTTCTCATTACTAGGGGAAAGACATGAATGTCAGAGGAAAACTTCGCACATTTTCAGCTCCTTTTGATACAATGAATCTACATGTCTGAGGAGGCTACATTCTACCATGCCAAGAACTGGCACAGAACAGATATCACAGGTAAACAAACTGTTTTTAGAACTGTAATTGCATTTTGTAAGATATCCGGCTCTAAAAGTCAGTAGTTAGTAATGTCTGAGCTCTTCCCCATAATCCTTCTGTAGGAATGTGGGTATTTATCTATAAACAGAAGGCACGGCAGAAAATGACACTACTGAAGAACGTCAGTTTTCACTGCTCCCTAGTCCACCAGGAATGACAGAAAGACTTCATTCTTAAAGGTTTGGGTCTGTTGAGTATCCACTGATCTAGAGGAGCCGCAAATTTTGTTATGAGATGCAAACAATCCTGTTCATTCTTTGCTTGAAAGGGGGCATTTTCTCTCTCTACTAAAATGGGCAGTAAATATAATAATCATAATAGTAACTGACCCTATCTTTCAACATCACCTACCTAAAACTTCCTTTTCTTCTTTTTTTAATTTTTTATTATATATTTCTTTACTTACATTTCAAAGGTTATTCCCCTTCCCAATTTCCTGTCCATAAGCCCCCATTCCCTCCTCTCCCCCTCCCCCATAGGAGTATTCCCCCTATACATCCCCCTTATTGCCCTCCCCCATATTCCCCTGCACTGGGGGTCCCACCTTGGCAAGACAAAGGGCTTTCCCTTCCACTGGTGCCCAAACAAGGCTATTCTCTGCTACATATGCAGTTGGAGCCCTGGGTCAGTCCATGTATAGTCCTTTGGGAGTGGTTTAATCCCTGGAAGCTCTGGTTGGTCGGCATTGTTGTTTTTATGGAGTTGCAAGCCCTTCAACTCTTCCAGTGCTTCCTCTAATTCCCCCCAAGGGGGTCCTAGTCTCAGTTCAGTAGTTTGCTGCTAGCATTGACCTCTGTATTGGACATGCTCTAGATGTGTCTCTCAGGTGAGATCTATATCCAGTTCCTTTCCACATGCATTTTTTAGCTTCATCAATCTTATCAAGTTTTGGTGGCTGTATTTATATGAGCCACATGTGTGTCAGGCTCTGAATGGCCATTCCTTGAGTCGCTGCTCTAAACTTTGCTTTCATATCCCCTCCTATGAATATTTCCCCCTTTTAAGGAGTGGGAGCATCTGCATTTTGGTCATCCTTCTTCTTGAGCTTCCTGTGGTCTGTAGATTGCATCTTGGGTTATTTGAGCTTTTTGGCTAATATCCACTTATCAAAGAGTGCATACCAAGTGTGTTTTTCTCTGATTGAGTAACCTCACTCAGGATGATATTTTCTAGTTCATTCCATTTGCCTATGAATTTCATGAAGTCATTGTTTTTGATAGCTGAGTAGTACTCCATTGTGTAGATGTACCACATTTTTTGAATCCATTCCTCTGTTGAAGGGCATCTGGGTTCTTTCCAGCTTCTGGCTATTATAAATAAGGCTGCTATGAACATAGTGGAGCATGTGTCTTTGTTATATGTTGGAGCATCTTTTGGGTATATGCCCAAGAGAGATATAGCTGAGTCCTCAGGTAGTGTAATGTCCAATTTTCTGAGGAACCTCCAGACTGATTTCCTGAGTGGTTGTACTAGTTTGCAATCCCACCAACAATGGAGGAATGTTCCTCTTTCTCCACATTCTTGCCAGTATCTGCTGTCACCTGAGTTTTTATCTTAGCCATTCTGACTGGTGTGAGGTGGAATCTCAGGGTTGTTTTGATTTGCATTTCCCTGATGACTAAGAATGTTGAACATTTCTTTAGGTGCCTTATGGCCATTCGATAATCCTCAGCTGAGAATGTTTTGTTTAGCTTTGTACTCCATTTTTAATAGGGTTAGTTGGCTCTCTGGAGTCTTAACTTCTTGAGTTCTTTGTATATTTTGGATATTAGCCCTCTATCAGATGTAGGACTGGTGAAGATCTTTTCCCAATGTGTTGGTTGCAGTTTTGTCCTCATGACAGTGTCCTTTGCCTTACAGAAGCCTTGCAGTTTTATGAGGTCCCATTTGTCCATTCTTGATCTTAGAGCATAAGCCATTGGTGTTTTGTTTAGGAAAGTTTCCCCAGTGCCCATGTGTTTGAGACTCTTCCCCATTTTTTCTTCTACTAGTTTGAGTGTATCTGGTTTGATGTGGAGGTCCTTGATCCACTTGGACTTAAGCTTTGTACGTGGTGATAAGAATGGATCAATTTGTACTCTTCTACATGCTGACCTCCAGTTGAACCAGCACCATTTGTTGAAAATGCTATCTTTCTTCCATTGGATGGTTTTAGCTCCTTTGTCAAAGATCAAATGGCTATAGGTGTGTGGTTCATTTCTGGGTCTTCAATTCTGTTCCACTGATCTACCTGCCTGTCTCTGTACCAATACCATACAGTTTTTATGACTATTGCTCTGTATTTTATTGAAGTCAGGGATGGTGATTCCCCCAGGAGTTCATTTATTGTTGAGTATAGTTTTTGCTATCCTGGGTTTTTTGTTATTCCAAATGAATTTGCAAATTTCTCTTTCTATCTCTATAAAGAATTGAGTAAGAATTTTGATGGGGATTGCATTGAACTGCAGATTGCTTTTGGCTATTTTAGCCATCTTTACTATATTAATCCTGCCAATCCATGAGCATGGAATATCTTTCCATCTTCTGAGATCTTCCTCAATTTCTTTCTTCAGAGATTTGAAGTTCTTGTCATACAGATCTTTCACTTGCTTGGTTAAAGTCACACCAAGATATTTTATGTTATTTGGGTTGTGAAGGGTGTCATTTCCCTAATTTCTTTCTCAGTCTGTTTTTTCTTTGAGTAGAGGAAGGTTACTGATTTGTTTAAGTTAATTTTATACCCCAACACTTTGCTGAAGTTGTTTATCAGGTTAATTAGTTCTCTGGTGGATCTTTTGGGGTCGCTTAAGTATACTATTATATCCTCTGCAAATACTGATATTTTTACTTCTTCCTTTCCAATTTGTATCCATTTGCCCTCCTTTTGTTATCTAATTGCTTGGGCTAGAACTTTAAGTACTATATTGAAAAGGTAGGAAGAGAGTGGGCAGCCTTGTCTAGTCACTGATTTTAGTGGGATTGCTTCAAGTTTCTCTGTTTAGTTTGATGTTGGCTACTGGTTTGCTGAATATTGCTTTTACTATGTTTAGATATGGGCCTTGAATTCCTGATCTTTGCAAGACTATTACCATGAAGGGGTGTTGAATTTTGTCAAATGCTTTCTCAGCATCTAATGAGATGATCATGTGGGGTTTTTTTTCCTTCAAGTTTGTTTACATAGTGGATTACATTGATGGATTTCTAGATACTGAACCATCCATGCATCCCTGGGAAAAAGCCTACTTGATCATGATGGATGATCATTTTGATGTGTTCTTGGATTTGGTTTGTGAGAATTTTATTGATTATTTTGGCTTTGATATTCATAAGGGAAATTGGCCTGAGGTTCTCTTTCTTTGTTGAGTCTTTGTGTGGTTTAGGTATAAGTGTAATTGTGGCTACATAGAAAGAATTGGGTAGTGTTTCTTCTGTTTCTATTTTCTGGAATAGTTTGGAGAGTATTGGTATTGGGTCCTCTATGAAGGTCTGATAGAATTCAGCACTAAACCCATCTGTTCCTGGGCTCATTTTGATTGGGAGATTTTAATGACTGCTTCTATTTCTTTAGGAGTTATGGGACTGTTTAGGTGTTTTTTTCTAATCCTGATTTAAATTTGGTACCTGGTATCTGTCTTGAAAATTTTCCATTTCCTCCAGATTTTCCAATTTTGTTGAGCATTGGCTTTTGTTGTAGGATCTGATGGGTTTTTTTAATTTCCTCAGTTTCTGTTGTTATGTCTCCCTTTTCATTTCTGATTTTGTTAATGTGGATACTGTCTCTGTGCCCTCTGGTTAGACTGGCTAAGAGTTTATGTATCTTGTTTATTTTCTCAAAGAACCAGAACCTAGTATTGTTGATTCTTCCTATAGTTCTTTTTGTCTCTACTTGGTGGATTTCAACCCTGAGTTTGATTACTTCCTGTAGTCTTCTCCTCCTGGGTGTATTTGCTTCTTTTTGTTCTAGAGCTTTCAGGTGTGCTGTCAAGCTGCTAATGTATGCTCACTCCAGTTTCTTTTTGGAGGCACTCAAATCTATGAGTTTTCCTCTTAGCACTTGCTTTCATTGTGTCCAGAAGCTTGGGTATTGTCTTAGTCAGTCTTCTTGGTCATCTTGACCAAGAAGAAAGTTGGGGAGGAAAGGGTTAATGCAGCTTACACTTCCACATTGCTGTTCATCACCAAAGGAAGTCAGGACTGGAACTCACACAGGGAAGGAAGCAGGTGCTGATGTGGAGGGCATGGAGAGATGTTACTTACTGGCTTGCTGCCCCTGGCTTGCTCAGCTTGCTCTCTTATAGAACCCAAGTTACCAGCCTAGGGATGGCACCCCCCACAATGGGCTGAGTCCTCCCCCCTTGATCACTAATTGAGAAAATGCCTTACAGCTGGGTCTCATGGAGGCATTTCCTCAATTGAGGCTCCTTTCTCTGTATCTTCAGCTCGTGTCAAGTTGACACATAAAACAAGCCAGTATATGTATGTTGTGCCTTCATTTTCATTAAATTCTAAAAAGTCTTTAATTTCTTACTTTATTTCTTCCTTGACCAAGTTATCATTAGGTGGAGAATTGTTCTACTTCCATGTACACATAGGTTTTCTGTCGTTTTTGTTGCTATTGAAGACCAGCCTTAGTCCATGGTGATCTGACAGGATGCAAGGGATTATTTCTATCTTCTTGTATCTGTCGAGGCTTGTTTTGTGACCAATTATATGCTCAGTTTTGGAGAAAGTACCATGTGGTACTTTCAGAAGAAGTATATTCTTTTGTTTTAGGATGAAATGTTCTATAGATATCTGTTAAATCCATTTGGTTCTTAACTTCTGTTAGTTTCTCTGTGTATCTGTTTAATTTCTAATTCCATGGTCTGTCCATTGATGAGAGTGGAGTGTTAAAGTCTCCCACTATTATTTTGTGAGGTACAATGTATGCTTTGAACTTTAATAAAGTTTCTTTTATGAATATGAGTGCCCTTGTATTTGGACATAGGTATTCAGAATTGAGAGTTCATCTTGGTGGATTTTTCCTTCATTAGTATGAAGTGTCCTTCCTTGTCTTTTTTGATAACTTTTGCTTGAATATGGATTTTATTTGATATTAGAATGGCTACCCCAGCTTGTTTCTTGGGACCATTTGCTTGGAAAAAAATTTCCCAGCCTTTTACTCTGAGGAAGTGTCTATCTTTGTCACCGAAGTGTGTTTCCTGTGTTTACATATCCAATCTATTAGTCTATGTCTTTTTGTTGGGGAGTTGAGTTCATTGATGTTGAGAGATATTAGGGACTAATGATTGTTGTTTACTATTATTTGTGTTGTTAGAGGAGGAATTATGTTTCTGTGGCTCTCTTCTTTTGGGCTTATTGAAATTAGATTATTTTATTGCTTTTTCCAGGGTGTAGTTTCCCTCCTTGTGTTGGAGTTTTCCATTTATTATCCTTTGTAGGACTGGATTTGGGGAAAGATATTGTGTAAATTTGGTTTTGTCATGGAATATCTTGGTTTCTCCATCTATGGTAATTGAGAATTTTGCTGGATATAGTAGCCTGGGCTGGCATTTGTGTTCTCTTGGAGTCTGTATGACATCTGCCCAGGATCTTCTAGCTTTCATATTCTCTAATGAGAAGTCTGGTGTAATTCTTATAGGTCTGCTTTTATATATGGCTTGACATTTTTCCCTTATTGCTTTTAATATTCTTTCTTTGTTTTGTGCATTTGGTGTTTTGACTATTATGTGACAGGAGAAAATTCTTTTCTGGTCCAATCTATTTGGAGTTCTGTAGGCTTCTTGTATGTGTATGGGCATCTCTTTCTTTAGGTTAGGGAAGTTTTCTTCTATGATTTTTGTTGGAGATATTTACTGGCCCTTTAGGTTGGGAATCTTCACTCTCTTCTATACCTATTATCCTTAGGTTTGATCTTCTCATTGTGTTCTGGATTTCCTGGATGTTTTGGGTTAGGACCTTTTTGCATTTGACATTTTCTTTGACAGTTGTGTCAATGTTTTCTAGGTATCTTTTGCCCCTGAGATTCTCTCTTCTATCTCTTGTATTCTGTTGGTGATGCTTATGTCTATGACTCCTGATCTCTTTCCTAGGTTTTCTATCTCCAGGGTTGTCTCCCTTCGTGATGTCTTTATTGTTTCTATTTCCACTTCTAGATCCTGGATGGTTTTGTTCAATTCTTTCACCTGTTTGGTTGTGTTTTCCTGTAATTCTTTAAGGGATTTTTGTGTTTCCTCTTTAAGGGCTTTTACCTGCTTCCCTGTGTTCTCCTGTATTTCTTTAAGGGGGTTATTTATGCCCTTCTTAAAGTCCCCTAACATCATCATGAGATGTGATTTTAAATCTAAATCTTGCTTTTTTTTCAGTCTGTTGGGATATCCAGGACTTCCTGTGGTGGGAAAACTGGGTTCTGATGATGCCAAGTGGCCTTGGTTGTTGCTTAGGTTCTTGCACTTGCCTCTAACCATCTGGTTATTTCTGGTGTTAGCTGGTTTTGCTGTCTCTGACAGTGGCTTGACCCTTCTCTAAGCCTGTGTGTCAGCACTCCTGGGAGACCAGCTCTCTCCCAGCAGGATCTGGGTACAGAGAGCTGTGGCACAGCATCAGCTCTGGGCACAGATGGAAACCAGAAGTGGTCCATCTCTTCTTATGGCACTTTTTTCTCTGTCCTCCTCACTCACCTTTTCTCCTCCTTCTGCCCTGCTCAACCAGGTAACTCAAAAACCTGCCTATCTCTAATCACTCTAGTAATTGGCTATAGCCATTTTTATTTACCCAATGGTTTTAAATTAAGGAACAAGGTTTGCCCAGCGGTAGCATGTAAACTTGAGTATTGACTCACAGGCAACTAGACTGTATAGCAACAGACCAAACTTCAACAATTCTCCCTTTTATATGAATAAAAAGGCTCTTTCTCTTATAATAATAAACAACATAGAGTAAAAACAATAATGGAAATTATTAGATAAGGGTTACATTCAAAAATCAGTCTCTTTGCATTTGGCAACTCAGGAGAAAGTCTTCTATTATCTATCCTATCCTGGTGAGTTTAGAGTTCTGTATCTATTTTAATTTCTATCCTTAACCTGTATTATCATCCTAAAAATGTCCTTTTGGACCTAGAACATCTTAAATCCTAGACAGACTGTGACTATCTGGTCTTCAACCCCATCAGAAGCCTGAGAAGGATATAAATATTACCAGAGCATGCAGGAAGTGCGGGGATGCAGCTTCTTAAAATTATAGAAATGACAGAGACAATGACCACTTGGACAGTCCCCAATATTCTCTATAATGTTGGAGCATCTGTGTTCAACCTTCTGTCCCAGAATATCTGACAGACTTTTTGAGAAGCAGGAATTATGAAGCACTTGCTTACCCTGTCCTAGTAGAGCTTGGTAGTGACTTCCCTGCATCTATATGTCTTTTCTGGTCAGCATTTTGTCTTCAGATGAAGTTGGGGCTAGTAGTAGCTAGCTTGCCGCAAATGAAGCCATCTCCAAATGGAGCTCCTTCAATGCCCATCATCTTCTTTCAAGTCAAATGGCGGGCTGTCAGGAGCTGACATGTCTCAATGTCAAAAAGACTTAAATTAATTCTTTTTCCATCTTCTTCAAATGCTGTATATTATGAGACTCTGAAATTTTGAAGACCATCTACCTATTCCTAGCATATCTGAACAAGCAAACATTGCCTGTCTCCAGCTACCTATTATCTGTTCAACCCAGGATGCATATTTCTGTGATAATCCAGACTGGTATCTGACATGACCATGCGTTTGACAGTTATTAACTTTCATTACTCAACCATTCCTAACAGTTTGCAATAGCGGCTATTAAAAGGACCAAACTTGTATTTTTAAATGAGTTACATAGGCATAATACCTATACAAGAGTTGAAACATACATAAATTATGTTGTAACAAAATTAACCTTACATCTTGTATCAATATACAAAGATCCATACCAGTGAACACCTTAAACAATAATCCATGTCAATGTAAACAAAAATAGCATTATTTGAGAATAGCAATAGCTCTAAGTTGAAGAGTAGATTCGATAATCTTTTATTTTATTATTTCTATATGACAATTCTATATCCTCCTTTTTCATCAACCCACTTCCTTTTATCTAAGAAAGAAAGAATGATAGAGAAGAGAAAAGGAAAGACAGAAATCCCCAAGTCTAAACTCCCTATTTTGTTTCCTCCCTGTCCAAGACTATAATTATTTGTAATCATTCCCTATAATGACAACATAATTCATAAATGACCAAAACCATCCACCACAACTTAAGGGGCTGGGACAATGGTCTTTTAATAATTGCTTTCTGCTGGATTAAGACAAATAATTTCTTCTGGGGGGACCCATAAGGAAATTGGGGAAATGAATTAAGTCAAAAGAAAGCTGGCTGGCATCATTTGTTGTCCAGTCTCTTTGTCTTGAGAAAGTTTAGATTTAAGTGAAGTCCTGACTGGATCAGTCCGTAAAGCTGGATGAATTGAGATCATCTGGGGTCAGCAGCTTTCCGAAGCTGTTCTGGAAGCAAATCTCTTGAGGAAACAGCATGGGAGCAGTCTGCTCAGGCAGGCTCAAGAAACCTAGCACCCTTGAGGGTGGATCTTGTTAGGGCTGCTCTCTTGACTTTCCATTCCGCAACAAAATTGGACCTCATTCACTTGAGTATGTCACATAAAAATACTAAAAGCCGAAAATAATAACATATACACAGAGAACCTGGTGCAGATCCATGCAGGCCCTGGGCGTGCTGCTTCTGTCTCTATGAGTTCATATGAGTTTGCTCAGTTGACTTAAAGGGCCTTGTTCTCTTGGTGTCCTCCATTCCCTCCGGCTGTTATAGTCTTTCTGCCTTTTCTTCCACTGGTTCCTTCTGGAATGGGGGAGGGATTTGATAGAGACATCCCATTTAGAGTTGTGTGTTCAAGGTCTCTCTCTCTCTCTCTCTCTCTCTCTCTCTCTCTCTCTCTCTCTCCTCCCTCTCTCTCTCTCTCTCTCTCTCCTCCCTCCCTCCCTCCCTCCCTCCTCTCTCTCTCTCTCTCTCTCTCTCTCTCTCTCTCTCTCTCTCTCTCTCTCCATAATGTCTGGCTGTGTATACAAATGAATCAAACTTTGGTTATAAAAATTCTACCTAATTAGAAGCTAGCTTTTGAAAAATTGCTACAAAGTATAAACAAACGCAGACTGTGCCCATCATACCTATGTAATCACATCACTGCACATGCCCAAGGAGAATGGAGACCACCTCCAGGACAGTGGTGCTGGGGAAGCAGAAAATGACTGGAGGCGATCACAGCACAGAGCTCTGGCTGGTGCTTAACCTTGCTAGTGTATCTACCAGCATCTCACACTAGAGCCTCTCAGGCCAGGGCTTCCAAGCTAGTTTTACTTAAAGACACATTAATAAGTAAAGCAAAGTATCTCTGGTTCAGTAGTAACCATTGAGGACACTTGTCAATTAGTGCAACCAATGAGAGGATAGGTCCAGAAGAACTCTGTCTCCCAGGACACGGGGGCGGGGACACATTCATAATAACCTAGGACAGCCATACCTATTGCCTTCTCTGCAGACAGCCGAGAAGCACTGCCCTGTGTTGTTTTGTATAATGCTGTGTCCCCTTGGATGGTTGGAAAGCTGATCAGAAGAGAATCCACATCCTTCACAGTTCTCAGTAGGGTACATTGAAACAGGATGGTAATAAGATTTCTTTCTAAGCAGGACAAAGCTAGAAGTGCCCTTTGTACTTACAACAGAAGGGCCATAGTTTTGTCTGAACTGACAGTGGAGAACCACCTTGCTGTGATAGCACAAATGGACACGGGGTTGTATTCCAACGTATGGACTATTCTTAAAAGTCTGAGATGCGAAGACTTGGAACTATGCTATTTTAATACATGTTTAACTCACTTTTTATTTTCCACAAAGAAACAAACACCAGTGCATTGTACACATGTTATAGGGAACTTTAATTAGAATGTATCAACTGCCATATGATAATACTTTTGCTTATGGTTTTTTCTTGATTTTCACTTCATCACCTATATCATTACAGCATAGATGAATGCTACATTTCTATACCCCAGAATCCCATCTTCCAAGAAATAAAATGGGATATGATAATATCCATGCATGGAAATATATGTAGGACATACACAGAGATAGAAAGAGAGTGGGAGAAAGGGAGACAAAGAGACAAAGACACACAAAGCGTTACAAAATACAGGAAATAAAACTGGAATACACTCCTACTGAGAACAGCACAGAAGGCCTGGTGACAGTCCTCAAATCTACACTGACAAGTCACTGTTTGTTTCAATTCATTCACGCAATTAAGCTTCTAATTCCAAGATCATTTTCTTTAACACAAACCATTTAATCATTTCTGCTCTGACAAGTTGCCCATGCTGCTGGATTTCGAAAGCATTGACATCATATACTGTGCTACAGCCATGTTAAGCTTGTGAAAATGATCCTGAAGAGAAGTAGCAACAAGTCTGCTTTGTGGTGAGACTTAACACACTTAATCCAAGAGAAGGCAAAGGAGACAGCCTTCTCTTGTATATTCACCATACTTCAAACATTCAGAAGTTCAATTCTCTGCCAAACCAAGGACCCAAGTTCTATTTGATTTCTCTTCTATCTGGGTTAGTTCCTTGTGTTTTCTACTTCAGAAAAGAGTTTTATAAATGGTTTAGGGTGGAAATCGTCCTCAGCTATAACTCCAGAATTATCTACATCCAAGAAAGTACACAGAAGGATAGAAAAAGCAATTTCAAGAGATGGTGTTTGCTTTAAGAGAATGAGAGAAAACACAGGGTGAGAGTTTCTGTTCCTCCAAATATGGCCCACCAAAGAGGGAAGGAGAGCCTGGTACATGGGAAAAAATAACAAAGAAAATAAGATCAGTACAGCCTGGGAGAGCCTGGTACATGGGGAAAAATAACAAAGAAAATAAGATCAGTTCAGCCTGGGATAAGAGATGTGGTTTGCAGGCTTCGATGACTTGAGTAAGTCTGTGTGGCATCTTCTACCTCCTATAACTTCTGATGTGCTGAACAGGAAGAGACTAAAGGAAAACACAGAGTCCAATCATTACAACATTGGACAACGTTGGAATATTGAATTTTACATTGCTCGGTAAAACTAAAATATGATTGTTTAAAGAGCTGTGTGCTCGAATCTTTTCTATTTCTTTTTTATCAGTGAGTTGTATGCTAGGAATATGTTCCTATGTAACATTTTTTTCCTGCTGTTACGTATCATGAGTGTCAGCCAACAAAAAGACATCTCAGTGTACGACCCTGTTCACGTTCTCACGTTTGCCTAGGATCTGGAGGTGCCTCATTGGGTTCCTTAATTGTAGATCTCTCTGATTTTTTTTAAAACATGAACCCTTTTGATCTATAAGCTTTACTTGAAGGACAACTTTGGCAGTGTCCATAATTTTCTAGTGGGTTGCATTCTCATTTGACTCTGGGAATTTTCACATTTGTTCTCTGATTTCTTCAACGAACCTCTGTTCATTCAAAGGTTTATCGTCCTTTCACACTTAAAGCTTGGGGAACATTGCAGAACAGGGGGCAGAAAGATTGTAAGAGCCAGGGGCGGGGTGAAGGAGGAGGAGGAGGAGGAGGAGGAGGAGGAGGAGGAGGGAGGAGGAGAGGAAGGAGGGGGGGAGGAGGAGGAGGAAAAGAAAGAAGAAGAAATAATTCCAAAATTGCTTTACCAGAGACTGCATACTGTTCGGCACTGGTACACCTCCAATTTCAGAGCCCTCAACCCTCTCTCTAAGCACACAGTGACCCAGAGGACCACAGAACTGCCTTCAAGCAAGTAAAAGTAAATACACCTAGGCAAAGAGTGCTGCCCCTGGCAGAAAAGCCACTGAGCTTTAGTACAACAATAATATCCAGCTGCAAAGTAAACACGAACACATGAAATCATGTTAAAAAGGTGGGTGCAAATATAAGGTAAGGTCAAATATCAAAATCCACAAACGGGAAAACACCATCACCCAGCTCATATGGAAGACAGCATCTCAGACAGTAGACATCCTCTAGTGTGGAAACCCGATGCTGAAAGGGAGAGAAGCCTCTGTCCCACGGGGAAGAATATGAGGCTGCTTGTTCCTGCTCAGCTCAGGAATTCGGTAAGAAAGAGGGAAGGTATCTTGGCATGTTCTGTCTGGTCTAACCTGTTTGAACTTAAAGGATATACGTGACTGCTCCCCCATCAGCAGAATTAGCTACAGATGATAACTCGGGGTAAGAGAGACGTCACCCATCCCAACAAGGAGAGAATATTAAATTTCATGTTTCGAAATCTTCATTTCTGAATGATTCTTTCATGAGATCTCTCTCAAAGTATATAAATCACACCAACCATATCCATTGCCCTCGCCTGCCTGCCTCCTTTCCCCGTGTTACTAGAGAACATGAACCTCCTTTGTTGGGTTTAGTTTCATAGAGAAAATAACTTAAAATTAACTCAGAAGAAAATTCATGGTCAATTCCCTTGAAGTTTAAGAGAAAAACAACAAAGCAGAAAATTAATAAGTCTCAGCAACTCCCAGAAAGAGGAAGGAAAAAGAAGAATAAAGAAAGCCACACTCAGCTGGAGATAAATCTGATAACATGGTGGGAGGTGTCTCTACAGTGAGGAGGCCCAGAGTGTCACGGCAAGCACGTTTAGGATTTTCTCAGGAATTCAGAGAAGGGATAGCGTGAGGGTAAAGGAAAACCTACATCTTCTGAGTTGGGCCTTAGGAAAGATAAATATTTAGCAGTGAAGACTGGTAAGTCAATGCTTCAAGGCAGGGGCCCTGAGATGCTGCGTGCACTGTCTCACTGAGGGATAGTATCCCTCCCACCTTGGCCTGTCGTCAGCTGTGTCAGCTCTTCTGAGCAGCGGTCTTCTGGCCACGTGAAGAACAGGTCCAGATGGATGAACTCTTAAGGGGAGGAACCAAATGTATTTGAACTCAGGCAGTTTAGAATCTGATGTCTCTACCCCGTGTCAAAGGAACAACTGGGATTGCATTCTTTTATTCAAAACTCACATAATAGAAAATACTAGAGAGAATTCAAGAAAAATAAAAATATCTGTAAAATAATCATTACTAGGAAGCAATGGTTTTCCCTAGGAGGACTTAACAAAGCACCATCTTGGTCCCTTTTATACCGTATGTTAAGTCTCAGGGAAGGGCACATGTGTTCCTCCTTCCCTCCTTTCTTAAAACTATGATATTATCGGGAAAAATAGGGGTTGGGGTCCAAGGCTGCTTATGGAAAACAGGGTTCATCTTCAGTGGCCCCCAAGCTTGCTGATGCCTGTTGACCTACCCAACCCTGGAAACTCTTCCTCTTCTTAAACAGTTCCCTCCATATCTTTTCATGGTGTGTGTGTGTGTGTGTGTGTGTGTGTGTGTGTGTGTATGTATGCGTGTGTGTTCACGCACACATAAAATCTGGGTATCATGTATGAAGGGAGATATATGTTATGTGTCTTTCTAGATCTGATTTGATTTGTTTAATTAAACTCATTAATAGATACCAACTTCTGTCCACTTTTCTGCAAATGACATAATTTTGCTCTTCATGACTAAATACAACTCCACTGTGTACACACGCCGCATTCTTCTCATCATTCATGGTTCGGTACACACCTAGTGCTGATTTTGTGACTTGGCGATCATGAATAGCGCCTCAATAAGCATGAATAACCAGTTGTGTCTGCACTGTGCTGACTTAGGCTGTTCTGAGTACCAGGAGTAGTGTAGCTGAATCAGAGAGTTGTATTTTTAATTTTCTGAGGAGCCTCCACACTGATCTCCATAGCGTCTGTGTCACTTTACATTCTAATGGGCGATGTGTCTCACGGAGCCTCACCAGCTGTTGTTTGTTTTGGTGACAGCAGCTCTGACAGAGATCTAGCTTTTACTTGCATTGTACTAGTGCCTGATGCTGAGGGGTTTCACTTTGTCTGCCGGCTCTCTGTTCTTCATTTTTTTAAATAGGGTCTGTAATTTCATTTCTCCACATGTTAATTGGATTTACTTATTTTTATTGGTAGTATCTTTTCCTACTGTATTACATATTTAGATACTAGCCACCCTGAGGTGTATGAAGATGCTCCCCATTCTGTAGGTTGACCCTGCCCCCAAGTCCCGTGGGTCGACAAAGGTGCTCCCCATTCTGTAGGCTGCTTCTAGCCCCCTCTGGTGTAAGGAGGTGCTCCCCATTCTGCAGGCTGACTCTGGGCTCTGTCACTTGGTTCCTTTCTAATACCATGCAATCCCACTGGGGAGTCCTTGCAATTGTCTCCTGAGACGCTGAAATTCTCGAAAAGTTCTCCTTGCCTCTCTGTGTATCTTGGAGGATTTTCTCAGTTTTCCTCTAGCACTTTTAGAGTTTCATTGTCTTGGCTTTAGATCTGGGGTCGGGAGATGGATCAGTCAGTGAAGTGCCAGAAAGGCATTTTTCCCAGTTCTGCCAGTTTGTCAGACCCCTTGTAGGAGAGACTCAAGAGCAGACGATGAGGAGTAAGACAAACATTGTCCTGCACTGCTGACTTCTGCTCGCCCAGTATTCAAACATATTCATTCCAGAATCCTGAAGATGGACCTGAACACCAATGGGCTTTTTTGCCTCCCTATTTCTAAAGTGCATGCATTGGATAATTCTGCCCTTTCTGGTCTCTTTCATTGGCCCACTGAGGATAAGTAGCTAGGTCTGTTAAAGCCACCAGGACCCAGGTTTTGACCCTAACAACTTCAATAGCATCCCAGACCCTGCTTTTCTGCAGCATCCACTTAGCAAATTCTTTACCCAAGCCTCAAATCAATGTTCACTTCTTTCCGCTGAGTAAAACCAGCTCTGGACTCTGAGAAGCTCCATTTTCTGCTCTCACTGCTGCTTAGCAGTTCAGGGATTCGCCAACAAGCAGGTGCCTGTGCATATTCTGTGTCGGTCTGCATGAAAACTGCATCAGAAAACAGAATAGACAATGAATATGTAGCTTACATTCTAACAGTGGAAGATCTACACTGACCAGAATGAAATGAGGAAAATATTAAACACAATGTGATAAAAACTATGAATATATATTATAAATGTATACATATGTATATATGCCACACACATATCTATATGTATATATGAATCAGAAAAGATAAATCTGAATGTAGACACATAGAACAATGAATGCATGATGCTTAGTCATATCCAGACCAGCCAGACTCCAAGCTACCAACCTTTCTCTTGTGATAAGGTTCTCAATGATTCATAGTTTTCTCATATCCCTGGCTGATCCCCAACCTTAACCCCCACAGAACATAGCTTTGTCTCATACATCATTCAGATAATCAAAGCCATCAAATAGAAGCTGACTCAAACTCTTGGCTCACCTACCCTCACAACACCATTCCCTCCAATCTTCCCTCAGGGTCAAAAGTGACATCTCTGTGGAAGCAAGGGCAGCATCTCCTCCTGCTGCTTGAAGATCCACATTGATTCTCTTCTCTAATATTGTCAACCTGTATTACTCCATTACGAGTTCCCTCTAACTATCAGCAGAATCAAGGTGTCATAAAATCCACTTTCTCTTTACCTTGTAAACACGTGTGACAATGTCCCCTTTCCTTCTCACTCCTAAAACAACCATTTGCATTTTCAGAACCTTAATTCCAAAGGCTTGAAACCATAGAAAAGCTTCAGGGGTTGAAAGCACAGGTCATGCGCACAGGGCCATTCTCACTAAGAGAATTGTTCTTTGCATATTAATGACAGTGGGTGAATTGTAAAGTAGCACTAAATTAGAAATAATCCTGCCTTCTGTCTCCATGATTTAAAAAAAAAAAAAAAAAAAAAAAAGGCACCAAAGCCAACGTGGGGGAGGAAAGTTTAGAGGTCAGTCATTGAAATAAACCAGACTCGGAGCTCCAGGCCGGTACCAGGTACCAAAGCAGGAACCACAGAGGAAAGCTACTTACTGCCTCCCCGACCACCTGCCTTTGGGAATCACTCCCACAGCAATCAGCAATCGAGAAAACGGCCACAGACACGCATACAATTTGAGGGAGGCATTGCCTCGATTGCGGTTTCCTCCTCCTCTTCTGGATTGTTTCAAGTTCATGAAATTAACCAGCACTGACCCTTTAATGAAATACCCGTGGGGATGTTAAGTCTGCATGGGAGGAATCATGGGAAAGGCTCATTATGCCAAGAAGCTATAAAATTCTCCAAATTTCCGCGTAAACACAGAACTTAACAAGACAAGCAATGTTATGTTACTTTAATAAGAAGTCGACATGAGGGCAAGGGGTGTATTCAGCTCGCAAAGTACTTGTGGAGCATGCGCAAGGCCCTGGGTGTGATGCCCAGTACTGTGTAACCCTGCCATGATGATGGGTGCCTGAAATCCCAAACACTTAATGGTGGAAGAAGAGGATCAAATGTTCAAGGTCACCCTCGGATACTTAAAGGGTGTGAGCCAGTCTGGGATATGTGGGTAACATGATGGGGGCTGGGGTAGCATGATGAAAGTTCCATAGTCAAAATAAAATTAAAGGGTCAGCTGTCTGTAGACAAACACTAATATAAGCATGTGCATGTCTGTCTTAAAAGTTACACATGTGAAGAATTATGTGCCAATCAATAGTAATAATAGTAATATAATGATTTAAAGAAAAAAAAAGAGAAAAGAAAAATAGTGTTTTCAGGTGAGTGAAAATTCTGGCGTGTCTCCGACAACATTTTTCACCACGTCACCCTGCCATGCATGAAAAAGGAATACCTAGCCTGCTTCCTCTTAAAGCAGCGGTTCTCAGCCCCTGGGTCCCAACCCTTTTGGGAGTTGAATGACCCTTTCACAAGGGTCTCCTAGAACCATTGGAAAACACATATACTTACATTCTGATTCATAACAGTAGCAAAATTACAGTTACAAAATAGCAGTAAAAATGATTTTATGGTTTGAAGTCACCACAACATAAGGAACTGGGAACTGTTTAAGAAAAAAAGGGGGGAGGGTCATGGCATAAGGAAGGTTGAGAGTCACTGTCTCAGGACATATTTCTACTCCCAGGATCAGTAAAATAGTATAACCCATGGTAATTAGGAGAATTTTCAACTTCACTCATTTCTCCTAATGAATACAGTGCTTAATTGAAATTATAAACTCGACTGTAACACAGAATGGCAGCTGAGAGCAACAGTAAAGTGCATTTCTGAGTCAGTCTGTGAAGGTTTCAGGAGGAGGTTGGCGCAATCGTTTGGAGGACTGTGCGAGGAAGACACATACTGAGAAAGGACAGGCACCCTCCAGTCATCTTGGGACTTCAAACACATGGAAGATGATCTCCTCTTTCCCCTCCCTTCCTCTCTCCCTCCACCCTTTGTCCTCTTCCCCCTCCACTTTCTCCTTTTTTTTCTTCTTCTCCCTCTGTCAAACTGTGCCCTTAGATAATCTAACGCTAAACTTTCCATGTCTTGAACTCAATATCTACACGAGCAGTCCCCCACAACAGCTACCCTATGGAACAGAACAGTTACTCAGAACGTTCTGTAATTATTAGACCTGGGAGAAGCCATCTATTCCTAGGTATTCCCAGGATCTGGAAAGGCTTGTCCCATGGCTGGCACAAAGTAGACAACATTTTAAAAAGCTGTTTTGAAATATCCCTGAAAAATATGTCCTGTTCCCTCCCTTCCCAGTCAAAATGCTGGAGATGATGTTTATCATGTGGGAGAGGCCGTTGCACATTTGGGAACAGGGAGTGTCTCGTCACGAAATCTGACAAGAAAAAGAAACAAATTTAAAGTGGGAAACGACAGAAATTAGAAGCTGGTTAAGACACGAAGCAGGTGTGACGCGGCCTGCTTTGTGCTGGCCTTCTGAAGAAAAGACAGTTTTAAAAGCCTTATGCGCCCACACCCGCGGATCCCGGCCCGCAGCAGCTCTCTGCTCCCAGAACCCGTGGGAGAGATACCTCACCGCCTGGTCAGGTGGGCACTCCTGAGGCTGCAGAGCGGAAGAGACCACCAACACTGCCCACCCCTGCCCACATCCCTGGCCCAAGAGGAAACTGTATAAGGCCTCTGGGCTCCCGTGGGAGAGGGCCCAGGTGAGGCAGGAGCCCTGCCTGAGACACCGCCGGAACCTGAAGGAAACAGACCGGATAAACAGTTCTCTGCACCCAAATCCCGTGGGAGGGAGAGCTAAAACTTCAGAGAGGCAGACACGCCTCATGAAACCAGAAGAGACTGCTCTCTACACATTGTTGATTCCAGAGGAAACACGGAGGCCATCTGAACCCTGGTGCACGGAGGCTCCCGGAAGAGGCAGCGCAGATCTTCCCAGTTGCTGCCACCGCAGAGAGCCCGTGGGCAGCACCCCGCGAACGAACTTGAGCCTCGGGACCACAGGTAAGACCAACTTTTCTGCTGCAAGTGACCTGCCTGGTGAACTCAAGACACAGGCCCACAGGAACAGCTGAAGACCTGTAGAGGGACAAAACTACACACACAAAAGCAGAACACTCTGTCCCCATAACTGGCTGAAAGAAAACAGTAAAACAGGTCTACAGCACTCCTGACACACAGGCTTATAGGACAGTCTAGCCACTGTCAGAATTAGCAGAACAAAGTAACACTAGAGATAATCTGATGGCGAGAGGCAAGCGCAGGAACCCAAGCAACAGAAACCAAGACTACATGGCATCATCGGAGCCCAATTCTCCCACCAAAACAAACATGGAATATCCAAACACACCAGAAAAGCAAAGATCTAGTTTCAAAATCAGATTTGATCATGATGCTGAGGACTTCAAGAAAGACGGAAGAACTCCTTAGAGAACAAGTAGAAGCCTACAGAGAGGAATCGCAAAAATCCTGAAAGAATTCCAGGAAAACACAAACAAACAGTAGAAGGAAATAAAAATGGAAATAGAAGCAATCAAGAAAGAACACATGGAAATAACCCTGGATATAGAAAACCAAAAGAAGAGACAAGGAGCTGTAGATACAAGCTTCACCAACAGAATACAAGAGATGGAAGAGAGAATCTCAGGAGCAGAAGATTCCATAGAAATCATTGACTCAACTGTCAAAGATAATGTAAAGCGGAAAAAGCTACTGGTCCAAAAACATACAGGAAATCCAGGACTCAATGAGAAGATCAAACCTAAGGATAATAGGTATAGAAGAGAGTGAAGACTCCCAGCTCAAAGGACCAGTAAATATCTTCAACAAAATCATAGAAGAAAACTTCCCTAACCTAAAAAAGAGATACCCATAGGCATACAAGAAGCCTACAGAACTCCAAATAGATTGGACCAGAAAAGAAACACCTCCCGTCCACATAATAGTCAAAACACTAAACGCTCAAAATAAAGAAAGAATATTAAAAGCAGTAAGGGAAAAAGGTCAAGTAACATATAAAGGCAGACCTATCAGAATCACACCAGACTTCTCGCCAGAAACTATGAAGGCCAGAAGATCCTGGACTGATGTCATACAGACCCTAAGAGAACACAAATGCCAGCCCAGGCTACTGTATCCTGCAAAACTCTCAATTAACATAGATGGAGAAACCAAGATATTCCATGACAAGACCAAATTTACACAATATCTTTCTACAAATCCAGCACTACAAAGGATAATAAATGGTAAAGCCCAACATAAGGAGGCAAGCTATACCCAAGAAGAGGCAAGAAACTAATCGTCTTGGCAAAAAAACAAAGAGAAGAAAAGCACACAAACACAACCTCACATCCAAATATGAATATAACAGGAAGCAATAATCACTATTCCTTAATATCTCTCAACATCAATGGCCTCAACTCCCCAATAAAAAGACATAGATTAACAAACTGGACACGCAACGAGGACCCTGCATTCTGCTGCCTACAGGAAACACACCCTCAGAGACAAAGACAGACACTACCTCAGAGTGAAAGGCTGGGAAACAACTTTCCAAGCAAATGGTCTGAAGAAGCAAGCTGGAGTAGCCATTCTAATATCAAATAAAATCAATTTCAACTAAAAGTCATCAAAAAAAAGATAAGGAAGGACACTTTATATTCATCAAAGGAAAAATCCACCAAGATGAACTCTCAATCCAAAATATCTATGCTCCAAATACAAGGGAACCTACATTTGTAAAAGAAACCTTACTAAAGCTCAAAGCACACATTGCACCTCACACAATAATAGTAGGAGATATCAACACCCCACTCTCATCAATGGACAGATCATGGAAACAGAAATTAAACAGAGACGTAGACAGACTAAGAGAAGTCATGAGCCAAATGGACTTAACGGATATTTATAGAACGTTCTACCCTAAAGCAAAAGGATATACCTTCTTCTCAGCTCCTCATGGTACTTTCTCCAAAATTGACCATATAATTGGTCAAAAACAGGCCTCAACAGATACAGAAAGATAGAAATAATCCCATCGTAAGTATCGGACCACCACGCCTAAAGCTGGTCTTCAATAACAATAAGGGAAGAATGCCACATATACGGAAACTGAACAATGCTCTACTCAATGATAACCTGGTCAAGGAAGAAATAAAGAAAGAAATTAAAAACTTTTTAGAATTTAATGAAAATGAAGGTACAACATACCCAAACTTATGGGACACAATGAAAGCTGTGCTAAGAGGAAAACTCATAGCAGCTGAGTGCCTGAAAGAAAGAAACAGGAAAGCATATGTCAGCAGCTTGACAGCACACCTAAAAAGCTCTAGAACAAAAAGAAGCAAATACACCCAGGAGGAGTAGAAGGCAGGAAATAATCAAACTCAGAGCTGAAATCAACCAAGTAGAAACAAAAAGGACCATAGAAAGAATCAACAGAACCAAAAGTTGGTTCTTTGAGAAAATCAACAAGATAGATAAACCCTAGCCAGACTAACGAGAGGACACAGAGTGTGTCCAAATTAACAAAATCAGAAATGAAAAGGAGACATAACTACAGATTCAGAGGAAATTCAAAAATCATCAGATCTTACTATAAAAGCCTATATTCAACAAAACTTGAAAATCTACAGGAAATGGACAATTTCCTAGACAGATACCAGGTACCGAAGTTAAATCAGAACAGATAAACCAGTTAAACAACCCCATAACTCCTAAGGAAATAGAAGCAGTCATTAAAGGTCTCCCAACCAAAAAGAGCCAGGTCCAGACGGGTTTAGTGCAGAATTCTATCAGACCTTCATAGAAGACCTCATACCAATATTATCCAAACTATTCCACAAAATTGAAACAGATAGAGCACTACCGAATTCCTTCTATGAAGCCACAATTACTCTTATACCTAAACCACACAAAGACCCAACAAAGAAAGAGAACTTCAGACCAATTTCCCTTATGAACATTGATGCAAAAATACTCAACAAAATTCTGGCAAACCGAATCCAAGAGCACATCAAAACAATCATCCACCATGATCAAGTAGGCTTCATCCCAGGCATGCAGGGATGGTTTAATATACGGAAAACCATCAACGTGATCCATTATATAAACAAACTGAAAGAACAAAACCACATGATCATTTCATTAGATGCTGAGAAAGCATTTGACAAAATTCAACACCCCTTCATGATAAAAGTCCTGGAAAGAATAGGAATACAAGGCCCATACCTAAACATAGTAAAAGCTATATACAGCAAAACCAGTTGCTAACATTAAACTAAATGGAGAGAAACTTGAAGCAATCCCACTAAAATCAGGGACTAGACAAGGCTGCCCACTCTCTCCCTACTTATTCAATATAGTTCTTGAAGTTCTAGCCAGAGCAATCAGACAACAAAAGGAGATCAAGGGATACAGATCGAAAAGAAGAAGTCAAAATATCACTATTTGCAGATGATATGATAGTATATTTAAGTGATGCCAAAAGTTCCACCAGAGAACTACTAAAGCTGATAAACAACTTCAGCAAAGTGGCTGGGTATAAAATTAACTCAAATAAATCAGTAGCCTTCCTCTACACAAAAGAGAAACAAGCCGAGAAAGAAATTAGGGAAACGACACCCTTCATAATAGACCCAAATAATATAAAATACCTCGGTGTGACTTTAACCAAGCAAGTAAAAGATCTATACAATAAGAACTTCAAGACACTGAAGAAAGAAATTGAAGAAGACCTCCAGAAGGTGGAAAGATCTCCCATGCTCATGGATTGGCAGGATTAATATAGTAAAATGGCCATTTTACCAAAAAGCGATCTACAGATTCAATGCAATCCCCATCAAAATACCAATCCAATTCTTCAAAGAGTTAGACAGAACAATTGCAAATTCATCTGGAATAACAAAAACCCAGGATAGCTAAAACTATCCTCAACAAAAAGGATTTAGGGGAATCACTATCCCTGAACTCAAGCAGTATTACAGAGCAATAGTGATAAAACTGCATGGTATTGGTACAGAGACAGACAGATAGACCAATGGAACAGAATTGAAGACCCAGAAATGAATCCACACACCTATGGTCACTTGATTTTTGACAAAGGAGCCAAATCCATCCAATGGAAAAAAGATAGCATTTTCAGCAAATGGTGCTGGTTCAACTGGAGGTCAACATGTAGAAGAATGCAGATCGATCCATGCTTATCACCCTGTACAAAGCTTAAGTCCAAGTGGATCAAGGACCTCCACATCAAACCAGACACACCAAACTAATAGAAGAAAAACTAGGAAGCATCTGGAACACATGGGCACTGGAAAAATTTCCTGAACAAAACACCAATGGCTTATGCTCTAAGATCAAGAATCGACAAATGGGATCTCTAAAACTGCAAAAGCTTCTGTAAGGCAAAGGACACTGTGGTTAGGACAAAACGGCAACCAACAGATTGGGAAAAAGATCTTTACCAATCCTACAACAGATAGAGGCCTTATATCCAAAAATATTCAAAGAACTGAAGAAGTTAGACAACAAGGAGACAAATAACCCTATTAAAAAATGGGGTTCAGAGCTAAACAGAGAATCCATAGCTGAGGAATGAATGGCTGAGAAACACCTAAAGAAATGTTCAACATCGTTAGTCATAAGGAAATGCAAATCAAAAAACAACCCCTGAGATTTCACCTCACACCAGTGAGAATGGCTAAGATCAAAAACTCAGGTGACAGCAAATGCTGGCGAGGATGTGGAGAAAGGGGAACACTCCTCCATTGTTGGTGGGGTTGCAGACTGCTACAACCATTCTGGAAATCAGTCTGGAGGTTCCTCAGAAAATTGGACATTGAACTGCCTGAGGATCCAGCTATACCTCTCCTGGGCATATACCCAAAAGATGCCCCAACATATAAAAAAGACACGTGCTCCACTATGTTCATCGCAGCCTTATTTATAATAGCCAGAAGCTGGAAAGAACCCAGATGCCCTTCAACAGAGGAATGGATACAGAAAATGTGGTATATCTACACAATGGAATATTACTCAGCTATCAAAAACAACGAGTTTATGAAATTTGTAGGCAAATGGTTGGAACTGGAAAATATCATCCTGAGTGAGCTAACCCAATCACAGAAAGACATACATGGTATGTACTCATTGATAAGTGGCTATTAGCCCAAATGCTTGAGTTACCCTAGATGCCTAGAACAAATGAAACTCAAGACGGATGATCAAAATGTGAGTGCAGATCGCTCATGAGAGACACAGCCAGAATACAGCAAATACAGAGGCGTATGCCAGCAGGAAACCACAGAACTGAGAACAGGACCCCTGTTGAAGGAATCAGAGAAAGAACTGGAAGAGCTTGAAGGAGCTCGAGACCCCATATGTACAGCAATGCCAACCAACCAGAGCTTCCAGGGACTAAGCCACTACCCAAAGACTATACATGGACTGACCCTGGACTCTGACCTCGTAGGTTGCAATGAATATCCTAGTAAGAGCACCAGTGGAAGGGGAAGCCCTGGGTCCTGCTAAGACTGAACCCCTAGTGAACTAGACTGTTGGGGAGAGGGCAGCAATGGGGGGAGGGTTGGGAGGGGAACACCCATAAGGAAGGGGAGGGGGGAGGGGGATGTTTGCCCGGAAACCGGGAAAGGGAATAACACTCGAAATGTATATAAGAAATACTCAAGTTAATAATAATTAAAAAAAAAAAGTTAAATCGTAAATATTATTGCTCAATGAGTCTCTTCAAGAAATAGACTACTTAGTTATATTAAACCATTACTGGCATGATAGCCTCAAAAAAAAAAAAGCCTTATGCAAGCTTGGTAAACTTGGGGAAAGAGCTTTCGCTTAAGCAACAGGTCCAACCCTTCCCATTCATCCGTATCTAGGAAGAGCTAGAGGCTGGCCGCCACAGTTGCAAGGAGTAGCTTCTCCCCACTCCTCCTAATCGAGGTGTGCCAGAGTCCGATCAGAATGAGGGATTTAACAGGTCTCCTTTGAGAATCACTGTTACTGGTCCTTCAACAGCAAGAGCATCAGAGCAAAATCTGTACTAGTTTTCCAAGAACAGTGAGACCCACAGGGCGAAGGGAGAATTGTCCCCTCTGGCACTGGGAAAGAACTATAGCCCACCCCCTCCTTTCAAAGCTCAGGGATCATTTTGGAAGAGGGAGCAGAAAGATTGTCAGAGCCAGAGGTGATGGAGGACTGGATGAAAAGAGTGTTTTCTGGACATATTAGGGCAGTTCCACAGAGGAATTCATAGCCATTGAGAGAGCGTACAGAAGACCTGAGCAAGCAGCAGGCAGACAAAACCCCAGTACTGAGAAAGAAGATGAGCAGAAAGTCCCACCCCTAGCTAGGGGGCTATTGACAAATGACAGCTACAAGGAGAATAAAAGTCACTGTACTTTACAGGGGTGACCCCTGGTAGGTTTACCACGCTCCAATGGAAGACCAGACCTCCAAGAACATATGGACACCATCAACTGTACTTGATGAGTTTAAAGTAAAACTAAAAAGAAGAGACTGGAGAGATGGCTCATCAGTTAAGAGTGGGGGCTGTTCCTGTTGAGGACACAGCACCCACATGGTGGCCTACAGCCATCGGTGACTTCAATTGCAGGGAGATTTGACACTCTCTTCTGACATCCAAACTCATCCATTAATAAATTAATAACATTAATAAGCTTAAGATAAATCTAAAAACATTTTAATAAGATAGAAAAAGAGGACACAAAGTTGGTTGGGTAGGAGAGAAAAATGGAATCTAAGAAGAGTTTGGGGAGAAAGTGATTAAGATCAAAACATATTGTATGCTATTTCCAAAGGGCTTATGAAAAGTGAGGGGAAAACGAAACAAAGTGCAACCACTTAGCTTTGGGTACTGACTTCTACATCTTTCCAAAGCCTGGGGAAGGTTATTCTACTCAGAAGGACACTGCAGAGTCTCGAGGGGAAATATCGATCTGAAGTTTGAATAGCAAAGGTAAAGTTAAAGGGATGTGTGGCACCCTGCTAGCCATCCTGACCCTAACTCATCTCAGGCAAGACAAGCTGCCAAGTGGTCATATGGACGCAATGTAATACAGAGGCGTGAGAAGAGCTATTAATTCTGCCTGTCTGTAACTCCTCAGCTAGCTTTGCTTGGCCAGATGGAAGGTCCTATCCATTCCCCAGTGCCTAACATCACTTGGATATTTTTAAAAGGCCTGCATTGGCCAGGTTTACTCTGTTTTAGATTCAGCAAATGCCTTTTAAAGCGTTCGTTTGAGGCCATTTAGCATTCCAGGTATCCACTCGATACTACAACATGTCTTGTCGTGGTTGCCTGGGTCCTCCTCTGTTCTCATTCTCTATTGATTTTCTGGTCCAATTATCCAGATGATATGCTAATTTGTGGAGATTAGACTGCCTGACTTGATTGAGCAGAGCATTAGTTCACTCGAAGCACTCGAGAAAGAATTGGGCTGTCAATTCCTGTGAGATTCTAGGCTGTGGACTATACAAAAAGGTACCTAGAAGTGGTCCATGCGGATACAACTTACTTGATTCTATACACAGATCAAAACAAGAACTCCAACAGCAAAACCTCCCCACACTTACACGATAAATGACATACAGGCATCTGTAGGACCCTGTTTTACTGGTGGACATTTATTCTTTAGCCAGCCCAATGTCAGTGCCCAGAACATTGTCCAACTAAAGATGGAGGGACACAGGATTTTTCCTCAGAAAAGGTGCACCTGAAAGTCAAGAATTGAGATAGCTGACGTACCAGGAATTCCATGCAGTTAAATGTCACCAGCAAGGTATGAGATAGGCTCCCTGGCAAGAATAAGGATGAAAATATAACCACTACATTTTTGGTACAGCTTTATAAGCGACTCGAGCTAGACAAACCTTCCTTAGAACACCAGCAGAAAAGGTGTACAACACCCTACCACAATTGGAATCATTGACTAGTACTTACAGAGTGACATTCGGAACTGGCCAGTCTGCCAAGGGTGTGTGTGGATGGCTTAAATTTTGTCAATACACTCTACCTTGATTCATCTTCCTGCTCTAACCAGTAGTATGAGCTCTTCCACCATGTAACATGCTGGATCCTGAGTCGTGGGCTGGGATGCTTCCTGGTTATCTACGAAACTTCCCTACAAGTATGGATGCTCTGGGGTATCTGAGATCCTACATCCTCAAGAGAAGGTGGTTTCCATACACCAATAAGTATGGTAAACTCATGGGTCCATTGATGATGGGGTACATGCCTTGATTAGTGCTGCAGTATAATTTGTCACTTAACTGCCCTGAAGCGGAAGCAACCAGAAGCAACCAGAAGAGTCAGTGGACATAGCTGTGAGTATCATGTGATCCATGCCGCAAGCCAGGGGGACTTGTGATTGAGCAGCACATTAAGCACATATACTGTGAATGTCACTGTGGCCAGCATGAATGTAGTCTGCTGATCTCATCAGTCCTACCAAGAAAGCCCATAAAAACACCGCTGTCAGAGATCTTAAGGAGCCCCGTGTGATGCGGGTGTATCCATAACAGATTGACAACGACCAGGACACACCACCCAAGAATAAGCCTGAATAAGTCATAGCATAATCCTGTGGCTGACATAATTGTCACTTATGAATGTCCTGGGGCCACTTGCCACTGATACCGTCCATACCCAAAATGTGGATCCAGAGCCTACACAGCTACAGTCAATGCAAGGACACCTTTTTTTTTTTTTTTTTTTTTTTTTTTAATTAACTTGAGTATTTCTTATATACATTTCGAGTGTTATTCCCTTTCCCGGTTTCCGGGCAAACATCCCCCTCCACCCTCCCCTTCTTTATGGGTGTTCCCCTCCCCGCCTTCCCCACCTTACCACCCTCCCCTCCAACAATCTACGTTCACTCGGGGTTCAGTCTTGGCCGGACCAAGGGCTTTCCCCTTCCACTGGTGCTCTTGCTAGGCTATTCATTGCTACCTATGAGGTTGGAGCCCAGGGCCAGTCCATGTATAGCCTTTGGGTAGTGGCTTAGTCCCTGGAAGCTCTGGTTGGTTGGCATTGTTGTTCATATGGGGTCTCAAGACCCTTCAAGCTCTTTCAGTCCTTTCTCTGATTCCTTCAACGGGGGTCCCGTTCTCAGTTCAGTGGTTTGCTGCTGGCATTCGCCTATGTATTTGCTGTATTCTTGCTGTGTCTCTCAGGAGTGATCTACATCCGGTTCCTGTTGGCCTGCACTTCTTTACTTCATCCATCTTATCTAGTTTGGTGGCTGTATATGTATGGGCCACATGTGGGGCAGGCTCTGAATGGGTATTCCTTCTGCCTCTGTTTTAATCTTTGCCTCCCTATTCCCTGCCAAGGGTATTCTTGTTCCCCTTCTAAGGAAGGAGTGAAGCATTCGCATTTTGGTCATCCGTCTTGAGTTTCATGTGTTCTGTGCATCTAGGGTAATTCAAGCATTTGGGCTAATAGCCACTTATCAATGAGTACATACCATGTGTGTTCTTCTGTGATTGGGTTACCTCACTCAGGATGATATTTTTCCAGATCCATCCATTTGCCTATGAATTTCATAAAGTCATTGTTTTTGATAGCTGAGTAATATTCCATTGTGTAGATGTACCACATTTTCTGTATCCATTCCCCTGTTGAAGGGCATCTGGGTTCTTTCCAGCTTCTGGCTATTATAAATAAGGCTGCGATGAACATAGTGGAGCAAGTGAAGGACACCTTTCTAACCCAGATTCCATCTGTCCTCTTGAAGTCTATCTGGGTGGCCGTAGTTTATGTCCTGGAGAGGATAAAGAAAATATCTGGTAGACCCATAGTTGGTCTAAAATCTTTCTTTCATGATCCCTTGGGGGAAGTATTCAGGGACCCTGTCCTGTTATTAGGTAGTTGGTTACTCCTCCCTGAAAGCTACTGCTGTGTTTGTAATCATACACGATGAATTCACATCTCAGCACATAGGGAGCCAAAACTAGAAATAAAAAAAAAAAATGGAAAGGGGTTTATCCACTGAAGCAAGGAAAGAGAGCATAGGCAATCTCTCTGGGGCAACAACCTCCCCAAACAAAGGAAGTGTGGAGTTTATTTACAGAGCTTATGTATTCTTGTAGGAAAGCGTGTTAGGAGTGAGCACATCTGTGAGTCTGCTCAGTTCCAAGGAATAGCTAAAGAAGAAAGATGTCAGGCATCTTTTGGGGAATACTCTATTCAGAATAATGGAAAATGTGCTCAAGAGGGTAAAAGGACAGACAAGGACACTCTAGAAAATGTCCATCTTGTTTCATAAGGATGATAGATGGAAATGCCACTGCATAGACTCACCACCACCAACCCCCCTTGTTTAGCTGGAACAAGAAGAAAGGATACTTTAAGGTGTATTAAACTAAAAGTTCCCCTAAAAGCACCAGCCTTGCTTAATGGCTAGTGTATTGACAATGACATCAATAGCACCCTGTGAGATGATCTAAATCTATCTTTACAAATCCCTACTAAACACTTTTACATACACATTTGAATTCTCTTGCTGCCTTTGTCTGGAACCTGTTAAACTCGAGTTAATTCCTTGTCTGATCTTGTTCCTTCTAAAGGAAAGATGTTGATCATTGATCTGGTTACAGGTGGGAAAACAGAGATTTTTATGTTCCCTTGCATTCGTGTCCTTTGTTTTGGTGTGCGAACCTCTACTGTTGACACGGACTCTGCTGACGAGCCAAATGAATGGTTTCACAGAACACTGCTGGGCAAAGGTAAAAACCCCTTCCAGGCCCAGCACATATTACAAAAGGTGTGTGTAGTGGGAGATGACACTCTAAGATTTTAAGAGCTAGTTAGATGTATTGACTCCACTTAGCAGCCATCTTGATATATAACCTCTGTGCTTGTCCCATCACCCTTGAGTAACCTAGTCTGTTGCCCCCGCAAAGCTCCTCAGCAGACTATACACAGACAAGACCACTGTAGTGGTATGTAGAGTTTTATGAGTCGATTGAGCTGCTGGGAATACACCCAACTCTTTGACTTCAGTATGATATAAAAAGGATACATTCATGCTTGGTAACTTTTGCCCTGACTGCCCTATAAATGTCATCTTCTAGCCAACATCACAGGGATAATACTCGGGCTTGCTCCTGCCTGAGACTATGCTGTTATCAGTACCTCTCACAACTAAACTCTGTGAAACACAAGGTCAATCTGACACTTCTCTTTGAACTAACATCATCTGCCTTGGTTCTTTCAAAGTTTTAAAGTAGGAACAGTTTTATTCAATAAAACAACCCAGTCTTTATTTCTTTGAATAATGGATACACTCAGGCCTTTGACACTTTTCCTTCTTCCTTCCTTCCTTCCTTCCTTCCTTCCTTCCTTTCTCTCTTTCCTTTTTAGAGGGACACTTGTAGGAATATGAGATGGTTTTCAATGTCTGAACACATCCATACCAACTTCATATGGAATTATGGGGCTAGGTCTTGGGTGTGAAATTTATTTTTAAATACTTAGAATGCTTTATCTGGCCAAAAAGAATCCTGATAACAAAAAAAAAATGTAGTTTTAATTCCAAGTTTACCCAGGCATGAAAGAGCACAGCTGTCAGACCAGCACTTGGAGACAGATACAATGTCTCTCCATCCATCCATCCATCCATCCATCCATCCATCCATCCATCCATCCATCCATCAATGAATACCAGTTTTAAGCATGTAGATAGTTATAGAGATGAATACCTTAATTGTCAAAAACATTTCCTATTTATTTCATTGAGAATATGTTATGGTAGGTGCAGTGCAGTATTTTTCTCTGTACTTTTCCTTGGTGTGTCTGAGCGTGTATGATACATTTGTTTCACATTTATTCTTTTATCAAATATGAAATAAGACCTAACTTATAGCAGCATTTAAGTATTGATGACTTTCCGCTATAACGTCGAGTTTTAGCATATCAAGAGGTGGGAACACATCATCTGAGAATTATACTTCCTCGGCAGAGAGGGACCAGGCCTTTCAGCTGAATGCAGGATAACTCTCACATGAGTGGATCTCATTGCTTCATTTGGAGATAAACTGTGGTTCAAGGAGATGTGCAGGACAACATGTTAACGAAGGGTAGACTCGTGATGCTCATTTGTAAAAGTCAATTTCACTGATGAAGGGACTCCAGATACTAGGGAAGCACTGATTATACTTAATCTAGTATGCACCGAGCCCATTCCTTTTTGCCTGGATGAAAACCCAGGTGCTTTGGTATTTGGTTAGAATAATTGCCCTGAGCCACGTATGTTTCTAAAGATCAGGCTACAGTTCAGTAGAGTGAGCAAGGAAGGATCTTAGTAAGCGTGAGTAGACACCATCCAATGGGCCAGTGAATGAGCAGAGAGTAAAGGCATAGGAAATGTAACCTTCTCTCTCTCTTACAGAGCTGAAAGATGCTTCTGCTCTTGCCTGTGGGAATACCAGGCTCTCTGATGTCTAGACTTCAGGTTTTAAGCCAGCAACTCTCTCAGTTCTTGTACCTTTAGTCCCAAGAAGATGCCTCCCATCAAACTTCCCTGGTTCTAAAACCATCAGACCTTGGCTACCCTACAGCTTCCCGGGCTTAGCAACACCATAGGATCGCTCGCCTTTCATGATTATATCATCCAATTCTCTAATACATCTCTCCTGCTGTATTTATATGTGCTGATAGCTACTGATTGTGACTCTCTGGAGAACCCTAGATAATTCATGAGGTATGGAATACATTGCTTTGGAAATGTGTGTAATGGCTTGTCATTGAAAAATCCTGATAGGATCTGTAAAAGGGGATTTTCTGTGCTCGAGAGGCCCACGGTGTGAAACTGAAGACTTCCATCCTCAGAAGCGATTTGCAGCAATTATGTGGAAACACTTCTATCTTCAGTGAGCATACATTTCAAGAAATATGGGTGGGTCCTTTGAGTAGTAGGTGTGAAGCTCCTCCGGTGGGGGTGTGGGGAAACCAGATGCTTATAAAAGAGGATCAAGGAGGAGCAGCAATGCGGTTCCTCCGGAGGTGGAGAGGATATCTAAGGGGAAGATCATCAAGGACTGGCACATGAGGCAGCGGATGAGTCTCCAACTCTTTTGGTAATAAGCAACTTAGCCTGAGGAAAAAAAGGCAGAACAACCAACCACAAAGCAGACAGGACTCAATCCAGGGATAGGACAACACTTCCTCTGTAAAGACTGTGAGTTGGACTGCCATTCCTCTGGCTTCTGATGTCCCCAGAGACATCAAAAGATTGTGGCTAGCAGAAGCAATTATTCCTTCTGTCCTCTTCTGTCTTCTGTTCTAAACTTCTGTTTCATTGGTTTCAACCATTCTTTTCTGCAAGTAGAAATACAGCTCCTAAGTGCCAGGATTTCTTCCTTCTTTCCTTCCTTCCTTCTTTCCTTCCTTCCTTCTTTCCTTCCTTCCTTCTTTCCTTCCTTCTTTCTTTCCTTCCTTCCTTCTTTCCTTCCTTCTTTCTTTCCTTCCTTCCTTCTTTCCTTCCTCCCTTCTTTCCTTCCTCCCTTCCTTCCTTCCTTCCTTCCTTTTATTAAAATTTCCAAAAGATCAACCTTTAATAGAAGAGGCAAAGCAATATAAAATGAATGATATAGTCACCATTGAGTTAATTTGCAATGGGTTGCCTAAGGTAAGACATTTCTTAGCATAATCTATTAAAGAACTGTATATCTTACGTTATTTCATAGTCTTGAAATTGCTGCTATAGGCAGATTTGAAAATAATGATTATAAATGGTAAATAGGGATGCGGAGTATAATTAAAAGAATCAAGGGACAAAAAAATAAAATAAGTTGGCTTCTGTTTATGGATCCATTTTGTTCAGATGTAAAAAAAAAATATTTGTATCTGACCAAAGGATCATGCACAAATACATTCTAATTGTTTTTTTTTCTTTTTCATAAGGCTTGGTCAGGACTAATTAGCATGTCAAGCAACTTGTCTAAGGCCAGTTAGCTATGAACCACTAAAGAAGCTAAAAGCAAGGACTTCCTTCCTAATCCTTAGCCCACCTTAAAATATCATAGCACTGTGGACAAATGGCTTGTCTGAACTTGTGCCTGGATTTTTCACTTTAAATATATTGTCATGGATTGAGACACAAATAGAATGAATGAGAATTTTATATTCAGGAAAATGCTAATGATAGTCATAATACTCGTGTGTTGTTGAGAGTCATATCCTCATTGTTCTTGTTTTGTCCTCTTGATGTACACAGAATTCCTGGGAAGATTCAAATCTTATTTCTCAAAATACATTGCTCCTGTGGAACCAAAATTCCTTAGGGACATGGCATTAAATTACGAGAAAAGCTAGGAGCTAGAGAAAATGAAATAACACTGCATAAAACTAGGTAGGGAGCCACTGATAATTGGACAAGAATTTAATAGATACATCCTTTCCTCCCAACTATTACATTTCCCTTGTATTTCTTATACAATGAAAATTCCTAAATAGTCAATAAAATGCTAGCTCCAGTATACTGAATATGTACTCTCTTCCAGGCACAATCCAACAGAGGCAATCATGTCTCGTAACCTGGATATAAATTAAACAGTTCTATTTTCACAGAAAGCAAATGAAGTGACAGAACTTTTGTAACCAGAAAAGAACTTTTGAAAGCAGTAGCGTCGGGCAAGAAGATTTTAAGCTGGAACAGAAGATTACACTATTGAAAATCCTATAGCCATTAAAATTCACTGACTCACTAGCCAAACATAGGAATAGAAATATACTTATAACATTTTTCACTGAAAATTAGGTAGCAAGCTATGTGGCATATTAGTTTTGTGGGTATCTATGAATAGATATACACATAAGTGTGTTCACAAAATAACAGTCTAAACCTATGTAGTAACCTATGGATAATTTCTTGGTGGGACATGTAATTTTGATCTCTTCTTTTAGTTATGTGTTTCATGATTTTTTTTTCAAAATTAGCAAGTAAGAGTTAATTGTAGGGTAATAAAAAGGAATAAACAAAATCTCTGAGTTCATGTAAGAGTTAATAGCTATAATACCTGCCTATAGACAGGTTACATTATGAATACTACATGGGTTTGAGGGTTTAAGTAGTATGAGGTTTATTTATTTTGAGATTGAGTGAATTATAAACACCATTTTGAACATAGAATCTGTATTTTACAAAATGAAATAATGGATTATGTGCAGTTTTTTTGAACTTGCAGGCACTTAAAATATAAACATATACCTCACTGATTCTTGCCAAGTGAGGAAAGAATATTGGAGGAAAATGGACATAAAACAGTGTTGGCTTGTTGTCTGAAGTCCAAGACTCCCCATTTAAGTTGTTGGAGAAGATGGCTTATCCGGCAATCTGTACAGGAATCCCATTTCTTTTCCCTCAAGTCTAGAGTGCAAGAGGGTGGGTTTCTCAGAGCCCACATTACGGTGGATGCATGGGTGGCCACAGTTCACTTTATACCATTCCAGGACTTAAGAAAGGGCTTCAGCACACGGGGTTAGTCCCAGACTTGCTTCAGCTCCTCTCATAGGCACCTGAGTCTACATGTCTCCCACCTGAAGGGCCATTTCCTCTTCCACAAATCCTGATCAGATGAAGTGGGCAGAAAAACAAGATACAAAGCCCCCTGGTGTATACCAGGTGGGAATAAAACTGGACCCCATCCCACCAAACCAAGACTGAGATAAGGAGGACCTAGTCTTAAAAGAACTGTCATGGGGTCCCTTGGAACTATTATGCAGATTCACAGAGAACGCGATGCCTCCATCCTCATACTTCACCATTTAATTGCAGAAGAGTGTGGTGCAAAAGAATCCAAGATCACTCGAATGAATTCCTGAATGTTGAAGTGACAAGCCGGGGTAAAACAGAGATGCACAAAGACATCTAAAATGGCCAAATTCATTGTAGCCAAGTTATGAGGTCAACTCTCTTACTGGTCAATAGATGGATGGATGAATAAAGGTGTATAGAGCATTGTTCAGTACAAGGAAGAGGGAAAAAAAGGCCCTCGGCTTAAGCTAAGAAGCCAGACGCAGACAAATACTGTATGCTTTCTCTCATGTATGGAATCTAGAAGATAAGAAGACATGGGAACAAATGTTAGGAAAGAGGAGAGGAAATAAAAGAGAATAGTGGGGGGGAAATACTAACAAAGTATACTTTGTGCGTGTATAAATACCACAGTCCCATCAGTTTTACAATTACTATATACTAACTAAAGAGTGTCAAAGAGGAGGTAAAAGGCGGCCAGTGATAATATTTCTCTCAGAACTAAGTTGTGGTGATATACTTGGATTCATAGAGAAAGAGAAGGCATTCTAACAAAGGGCGTAAGGAGCAAGGAAATACCAAACTAGGGAGGTCACCACATGCTGTGCAGGTCCATGATGGTGTGCAAGACGAAGAGGTGAGCAGGGAGAAACATGGTGGAGCCTGGCTCCCGGCGGGCTCTGAAAGCGAGATAGACACACGGGTTCTGCTTTATTTTTTTAACTTATCATTGTGTACGTGTCATAACAGCATGTGGAGGTGAGAAGACTGCCGACATTGTAGAGCCAGTTTCTCGTTCCCCCTCTACATGAGTTCCAAGAACAGAATTCAGGCTTGTGTGGCAAGATCCCTTACTCTTGGAGCCATCTTGCCAGCCCAGAGCTCTAATGAGATGAGACACAACTACGATGCCTTTTCTACCATTGCTCCCCATGCCATCAACATGAAGACCACCAGGAAAAAATTTCATCTCAACTTATCAAACGTTGAGTCAAGAGATATAACTCATCTGAACCAATAGAGTATACTGTTTTCTGTTGGCTCGAGACTGTCTACAGAATCCCCATGCACCTTCATGCCAGCCCTGACTAAACAAGCCCCTCACTTTCATTACATACGTAAAATACTTTAGGATAAAAAATGGACATACCTATTTTGAAGAAGTTTTTTAGTGATCTGTAATTACAAGGAATTCTGTTTCATTTAAGTTAGAAAACTTTTATGATTAGAATTAAATGACTAAATGATCTGGTATTGTAGGAATATTTGTCTGTGAGTAGGTGTATGTGTGTGTGTGTGTGTGTGTGTGTGTGTGTTCTAATCAAGACAAAAGAAGCTATGCTATAAAAAAATCAAACTTCTAGCAAACAATTGATAATATTGCTAAAATTAATGGGAGAACAGGCTTGGCAATGAACTTAGCTTTGCTCCTCAAGGAAAACTAAAGGAACTCTTTTTCTTCTTCTTTTTTTTTTTTGTAAAAAAAAATTCCCTTATTTAATTTTGCATCCTTAGAACTTCATACACAACTGGGAACAATAATAATATATGCAGAAATAAAATATTACTGATAATATTGCTCAAAAAAGATGTAAGTGTTTATATGTAGATAGGATTATATACATATGTACATGTGAACACATACTGTGGAATGAAATAGTTTTCTTTTTTTGTTGTTTTTTTTTATCTTTATTAACTTGAGTATTTCTTATTTACATTTTGATTATTATTCCCCTTCCTGGTTTCCGGGCCAACATCCCCCTAACCCCTCCCCCTTCTCTTCTATATGGGCTGCCCCTCCCCATCCTTTCCCCATTACCACCCTCCCCCCAACAATTACGTTCACTGGGGGTTCAGTCTTAGCAGGACCAAGGGCTTCCCCTTCCACTGGTGCTCTTACTAGGCTATTCATTGCTGCCTATGAGGTTGGAGCCCAGGGTCAGTCCATGTATAGTCTTTGGGTAGTGGCTTAGTCCCTGGAAGCTCTGGTTGCTTGGCATTGTTGTTCATATGGGGTCTCAAGCCCCTTCAAGCTCTTCCAGTCCTTTCTCTGATTCCTTCAACGGGGGTCCTGTTCTCAGTTCAGTGGTTTGCTGCTGGCATTCAGCCTCTGTATTTGCTGTATTCTGGCTGTGTCTCTCAGAGAGATCTACATCCGGTTCCTGTTGGCCTGCACTTCTTTGCTTCATCCATCTTGTCTAATTGGGTGGCTGTATATGTATAAGACACATGTGGAGCAGGCTCTGAATGGGCGTTCCTTCTGTCTCTGTTTTAATCTTTGCCTCCCTATTCCCTGCCAAGTGTATTCTTGTTCCCTTTTTAAAGAAGGAGTGAAGCATTGGCATTTTGGTCATCCGTCTTGAGTTTCATTTGTTCTAGGCATCTAGGGTAATTCAAGCATTTGGGCTAATAGCCACTTATCAATGAGTGCATAGCATGTGTGTTTTTCTGTGATTCGGTTACCTCACTCAGGATGATATTTTCCAGTTCCTTCCATTTGCCTATGAATTTCATAAAGTCATTGTTTTTGATAGCTGAGTAATATTCCATTGTGTAGATGTACCACATTTTCTGTATCCATTCCTCTGTTGAAGAGCATCTGGGTTCTTTCCAGCTTCTGGCTATTATAAATAAGGCTGCTATGAACATAGTGGAGCACGTGTCTTTTTTATATGTTGGGGCATCTTTTGGGTATATGCCCAAGAGAGGTATAGCTGGATCCTCAGGCAGTTCAATGTCCAATTTTCTGAGGAACCTCCAGACTGATTTCCAGAATGATTGTACCAGTCTGCAATCCCACCAACAATGGAAGAGTGTTCCTCTTTCTCCACATCCTCACCAGCATTTGCTGTCACCTGAGTTTTTGATCTTAGCCATTCTCACTGGTGTGAGGTGAAATCTCAGGGTTGTTTTGATTTGCATTTCCCTTATGACTAAATATGTTGAACATTTCTTTAGGTGTTTCTCAGCCATTCGGCATTCCTCAGCTATGAATTCTTTGTTTAGCTCTGAACTCCATTTTTTAATAGGGTTATTTGTCTCCCTGCAGTCTAACTTCTTGAGTTCTTTGTATATTTTGAATATAAGCCCTCTATCTGTTGTAGGATTGGTAAAGATCTTATCTCAATTGGTTGGTTGTCATTTTGTCCTAACCACAGTGTCCTTTGCCTTACAGAAGCTTTGCAGTTTTATGAGATCCTATTTGTCGATTCTTGATCTTAGAGCATAAGCCATTGGTGTTTGTTCAGGAAATGTTCTCCAATGCCCATGTGTTCCAGATGCTTCCCTAGTTTTTCTTCTATTAGTTTGAGTGTGTCTGGTTTGATGTGGAGGTCCTTGATCCACTTGGACTTAAGCTTTGTACAGGTGATAAGCATGGATCGATCTGCATTCTTCTACATGCTGACCTCCAGTTGAACCAGCACCATTTGCTGAAAATGCTATCTTTTTCCATTGGATGCTTTTTGGCTCCTTTGTCAAAAATCAAGTGACCATAGGTGTGTGGGTTCATTTCTGGGTCTTCAATTCTATTCCACTGTTCTGTCTGTCTGTCTCTGTACTAATACCATGCAGTTTTTATCACTATTGCTCTGTAATACTGATTGAGTTCAAGGATAGTGATTCCCCCAGAAGTCCTTTTATTGTTGAGGATAGTTTTAGCTATCCTGGGTTTTTTGTTATTCCAGGTGAATTTGCAAATTGTTCTGTCTAACCCTTTGAAGAATTCGATTGGTATTTTGATGGGGATTGCATTGAATCTGTAGATCGCTTTTGGTAAAATGGCCATTTTTACTATATTAATCCTGCCAATCCATGAGCATGGGAGATCTTTCCATCTTCTGAGGTCTTCTTCAATTTCTTTCTTCAGAGGCTTGAAGTTCTTATTGTACAGATCTTTTACTTACTTGGTTAAAGTCACACCGAGGTATTTTATATTATTTGGGACTATTATGAAGGGTGTCGTTTCCCTAATTTCTTTCTCAGCTTGTTTCTCTTTTGTGTAGAGGATTTATTTGAGTTAATTTTATACCCAGCCACTTTGCTGAAGTTGTTTATCAGCTTTAGTAGTTCTCTGGTGGAACTTTTGGCATCACTTAAATATACTATCATATCATCTGCAAATAGTGATATTTTGACTTCTTCTTTTCGATCTGTATCCCTTGACCTCCTTTTTGTTGTCTGATTGCTCTGGCTAGAACTTCAAGAACTATATTGAATAAGTAGGGAGAGTGGGCAGCCTTGTCTAGTCCCTGATTTTAGTGGGATTGCTTCAAGTTTCTCTCCATTTAGTTTAATGTTAGCAACTGGTTTGCTGTATATGGCTTTTACTATGTTTAGGTATGGGCCTTGAATTCCTATTCTTTCCAGGACTTTTATCATGAAGGGGTGTTGAATTTTGTCAAATGCTTTCTCAGCATCTAATGAAATGATCATGTGGTTTTGTTCTTTCAGTTTGTTTATATAATGGATCACGTTGATGGTTTTCCAGATATTAAACCATCCCTGCATGCCTGGGATGAAGCCTACTTGATCATGGTGAATGATTGTTTTGATGTGCTCTTGGATTCGGTTTGCCAGAATTTTATTGAGTATTTTTGCATCAATATTCATAAGGGAAATTGGTCTGAAGTTCTCTTTCTTTGTTGGGTCTTTGTGTGGCTTAGGTATAAGAGTAATTGTGGCTTCATAGAAGGAATTTGGTAGCGCTCCATCTGTTTCAATTTTGTGGAATAGTTTGGATAGTATTGGTATGAGGTCTTCTATGAAGGTCTGATAGAATTCTGCACTGAACCTGTCTGGACCTGGGCACTTTTTGGTTGGGAGACCTTTAATGACTGCTTCTATTTCGTTAAGAGTTATGGCGTTGTTTAAATGGTTTATCTGTTCCTGATTTAACTTCGGTACCTGGTATCTGTCTAGGAAGTTGTCCATTTTCTGCAGATTTTCAAGTTTTGTTGAATATAGGCTTTTGTAGTAGGATCTGATGATTTTTTGAATTTCCTCTGATTCTGTAGTTATATCTCCCTTTTCATTTTGATAATTTGTACACACTCTCTGTGTCCTCTTGTTAGTCTGGCTAAGGGTTTATCTATCTTGTTGATTTTCTCAAAGAACCAACTTTTGGTTCTATTGATTCTTTCTATGGTCCTTTTTGTTTCAACTTGGTTGATTTCAGCTCTGAGTTTGATTATTTCCTGCCTTCTACTCCTCCTGGGTGTATTTGCTTCTTTTTGTTCTAGAGCTTTTAGGTGTGCTGTCAAGCTGCTGATATATGCTCTCTCCTGTTTCTTTCTGCAGGCACTCAGAACTATGAGTTTTCCTCTTAGCACAGCTTTCATTGTGTCCCATAAGTTTGGGAATGTTGTACCTCATTTTCATTAAATTCTAAGAAGTCTTTAATTTCTTTCTTTATTTCTTCCTTGACCAGGTTATCACTGAGTAGAACATTGTTCAACTTCCATGTATATGTGGGCGTTCTTCCCTTATTGTTATTGAAGACCAGCTTTAGCCCTTGGTGGTCTGATAGGACGCATGGGATTATTTGTTATGTCCATTTGGTTCATGATTTCTCTTAGTCTGTCTATGTCTCTGTTTAATTTCTGTTTCCATGATCTGTCCATTGATGAGAGTGGGGTCTTGAAATCTCCTACTATTATTGTGTGAGGTACAATGTGTGTTTTGAGCTTTAGTAAGGTTTCTTTTATGTATGTAGGTGCCCTTGTATGTGGAGCATAGATATTTAGGATTGAGAGTTCCTCTTGGTAGATTTTTCCTTTGATGAATATGAAGTGACCTTCCTTATCTTTTTTGGTGACTTTTAGTTGGAAATCGATTTTATTCGATATTAGAATGGCTATTTCAGCTTGCTTCTTCAGACCATGCTTGGAAAGTTGTTTTCCAGCCTTTCACTCTGAGGTAGTGTCTGTCTTTGTCTCTGAGGTGTGTTTCCTGTAGGCAGCAGAATGCAGGGTCCTCATTGCATATCCAGTTTGTTAATCTATGTCTTTTTATTGGGGAGTTGAGATCATTGATGTTGAGAGATATTAAGGAATAGTGATTATTGCTTCCTGTTATATTCATATTTGGATGTGAGATTATGTTTGTGTGCTTTTCTTCTCTTTGTTTTCTTGCCAAGATGATTAGTTACTTGCTTTTTCTAGGGTATAGCTTTCTTCCTTATGATGGGCTTTACCATTTATTATCCTATGTAGGGCTGGATTTGTAGAAAGATATTGTGTAAATTTGGTTTTGTCATGGAATATCTTGGTTTCTCCATCTATGTTAATTGAGAGTTTTGCAGGATACAGTAACTTGGGCTGGCATTTGTGTTCTCTTAGGGTCTGTATGACATCTGTCCAGGATCTTCATAGTCTCTGGTGAGAAGTCTGGTGTGATTCTGATAGGTCTGCCTTTATATGTTACTTGACCTTTTTTCCTTACTGCTTTTAATATTCTTTCTTTATTTTGTGCATTTGCTGTTTTGACTATTATGTGATGGGAGGATTTTCTCTTCTGGTCCAATCTATTTGGATTTCTGTAGGCTTCTTGTATGTTTATGGGTATCTCTTTCTTTAGGTTAGGGAAGTTTTCTTCTATGATTTTGTTGAAGATATTTACTGATCCTTTGAGCTGGGAATCTTCACTCTCTTCTATACCTATTATCCTTAGGTTTGATCTTCTCATTGAGTCCTGGATTTTCTGTATGTTTTGGACCAGTAGCTTTTTCCGCTTTACATTATCTTTGACAGTTGAGTCGATGATTTCTATGGAATCTTCTGCTCCTGAGATTCTCTCTTCTATCTCTTGTATTCTGTTGGTGAAGCTTGTATCTACAGCTCCTTGTCTCTTCCTTTGGTTTTCTATATGAAGGAACTCTTTCTTATTCAGAGACCATGGAAGTAAAACAGATCGCAATCATCGGTGCTGGTGTCAGCGGACTGGGAGCCACTAAGTGCTGCTTGGAGGAAGGGCTTGAACCTACGTGCTTTGAAAAGAGCGATGACATTGGAGGGCTGTGGAGATATGAGGTAATATTACAGATTACATTCTCATAAAGTATGATGATGTCTGTGCCTGAAAGAGAGAGATGCTTTCTAACAGGAATTAGAACATTAGTTTCTCATCCCAAATCCCTTTCTCTTAGTTTTTGTTTTATTTCTTCTAGTATGTTTGGGTACTTATCTTATTTTTAGAATGTCTGAATTACTGGTGTTTTGGGTCTGTCACCATAAAAATTCTAAGAGAATCCTTCTACAAGTCTAGTGTTTTTATCCAGTTGGGCAGTATTATAGAACACATGCGTTTGCAGGTCTCATCATCCCTAAACTCGGTGTGCTTTGTTTCCTAAATTTCTGGAAGGCAAGGGTTGATTTGTTTCCTTTAGGAGACAACAGAAAGGCCCGGGATATACAAATCTTTAACCTGCAATACATCCAAGGAGATGACAGCCTTCAGCGACTATCCCATCCCTGACCATTACCCCAACTACATGCACAACTCCAAAATGATGGAGTATCTCAGGATGTATGCTAGGCACTTCGGGCTCCTGAAACACATCCAGTTCCAGGTAAAGAGCAAAACCCCGCCCACTGCCTTCCCACCGGTCAAGGTGAAGTCTGCACACAGCCAGCTGGGCACAGTTTCAGCCTGCATTTCCCACCTGCGTCTCCCCATGCTCATCACTCATGAAGATATATCTCTGTAATAACTTTTTCCTCAGCATCGAAGCCTGGTCTTGGAGATTGTTCTTCATGTCTGGCTTTCCATTAATTTTACTAAAAGTAAAATGTTGGGGGGGGGTGACAGGGGAGAATTTTAGCGTATTATTTTCCCAATCTACTCCAATCCTTGAGAAGTAACACTTTTACTGATTCTGTATTAAAATCTTAAAGAACCAGGATCTCTGAGTGGAAGTAGCAACTTGGTTTATTTATTGAAACTCAGAATTTGCAGGTTTTAAAGTAAAGATATGGAGCAGTGATCTAAGACCAACCTCTCCTGTTGATTTCTTGTTGATTTCCTAGACAAGAGTGTGCAGGGTGAGGAAGCGCCCTGATTTTTCATCCTCTGGCCAGTGGGACGTTGTGGTGGAGGTTGACGGAAAGCAGAAAACGTATGTCTTCGATGGGGTCATGGTCTGTAGTGGTCACTACACTGAGAAGTATCTGCCCTTACAGGACTTTGCAGGTACCTAACTGCATGGGGTACAGGAAAAAATCCTGATATTGCAAGAGGTGGGCTGACTGAACTATCACAGACATTGAGGGGTGTGTTTATTTGACACAGAATGGTTACAGAAGAAGACCGCTTTCTTAACAGTCAGGAAAGACTGTTAACAATAAACTGGAAACTAAAGGCCCTGGAGAAAGGCCTTTCTGGAGAAGAAACTGTGTAAGAGGTAGTGGGTGTGTGAGATTGTGAGCATAGAGAAACACACACACTTGATGTGGCTGGCAGAGAGGAGTAGAAGAGTCTATGGAAAAAACACTGAGGAGGGACAGAGAAAGCTCTGTGTGTGTGTGTGTGTGTGTGTGTGTGTGTGTGTGTGCACGTGTGTGTGCGTGTGCGTCTTTCTGTCTGTCTGTGGAGAAGATCCAAAGTCATATCTTCATATCATTAATGTGTCAGTTGAATGGAAGAGTAATTTTCAGGAAATCGGGGTCGGACCATCATTAGGGAGAGAGGGTGATGATACTGAATGAAACAGGAAAACAAAACTCAAGACATTTCAGAGGAAACAGCACCACTGAGGTATTGAAAATACTCCCCCCAGTTAGACTTTATACCAATATTACTCAATATTATTGAGATATAATGAGTTTCATTTTTAAAGATATATTTTCAATATTAAAGAAAAATGAAAGAGAATGAACACAAAAATGGGTAAGAAACAGGGAGGCAGGCTCTGAGAGGAGCTGGGTGAGAGGAAATGTTCTGTGAATGAATGAATGAATGAATGAATGAATGAATGAATGAAGAAAGAAATCCTAATATTCAAAATTTGCAAACCAAATAAAGTAGCTAATAGTCCTGTATTGTCATTGAGCACTAGAGAGACAGCTCTCACAGGATCTGGAGGAATAACTCAGTAGTTAAGAGAACAGGCTGCTCTTTCAGAGGACCTGGGCTCAATTTTATCACCCCCCTTGCAGCTCACATTGTCTGTAATTCTAGCTCCTGAGAATATGGCCCTCTTTTCTGGCCTCCACAGCAATACATGCACTTGGTGCACAGACATACATGTAAGGCAATGTATGTACCTACATACATAAACTAAAAATAGATCATCTTCTATATTTTCTTTTATTGAAAATAGGTATTTTTCTCACATAATGCATCCCGATTATACTTCCCCCTCCCTCTACTCCTCCCTGTTCCTCCCTAATTACTTGCTTAACCAAATCTATCGCCTTTCTGTCTCTCATTAGAAAACAAACAGTATTCTAGGGGACAATAAAAAATATAAAATAAAGTATAATAAATTAAAATATAACAAGATAGAATAAAAATGAACACATTGCATCAGAATTAGAAGAAGAAGAAAACAGAAGGAAAAGAGTCTAAGAGAAGACACAAAAAAACAGAGATTTGACCATTAGCACACTCAGGAATCCTAGAAAAACACTAACCTGGAAGTCACGGTACAGACGCAAAGACAGGGCATTTCTTAAACCCTTAAAGAGATATCTGACACAAAGTGAGGTGTATGTTCAATGTAAAGTCAACAGCAGAGGCACAGTAAAATGTACAAAATATCTCATTGATACCTTTGTATGCTGTTTGAATATTAACATTTTAGATTATGTTTGAATAACAAATGACATTGAAATTGAGAGCCAGCTCAGCAGTTAAGACCACTTACCCCACTTCTAGAGGACTCAAGTTTTTTGGTCAGGTGGTTCCATAAATGTCTGTAACTCCAGCTTCTAAGGATCCAATACGATTTTCTGAACTCCCCGGCAGCTGCGCTGATGTGTATACAAACACACACACACACACACACACACACACACACACACACACACACACACACACAAACACTCTTAGCTAAAAAGTAATATCTAAAAAAAAATCATAGAAAGTATCATTTTTACCTATTTTTACATGACTGTTACGAAGTTTTTAATGTGTTTTGTGTCCAGCTTCTTTTGAACAACACTGTTCTTGCTGTATATAGGAAGACATCAATCATTTGTGAGGTGCACAGATTCGCAGAGAATGAAACGTCAATGTCCTCTTGCCACATGATTTCATGAGTAATTATATTGGACAAATTTAAAGTTGGACATTTAAAAAATGTTCACGTACTTTGACTCTGATCTTAGCCACAGAGTTTGTGCTAATGAATATTTCCTTCTTGGATAATCTTAGTTTGTAATATTGGCAATAAATGGCAGAGAACAGAGACGGGAGTTTACAATATACGAACGCAAAGCTTAGAAGTGGAATTTGCCAAGTGTACCTTCCAGTTCCGCTATGACTTGGGGGATTTGACTCTTCCAGGAATCACCAAGTTCCAAGGCAAGTATCTGCACAGCTGGGAGTACAGGCACCCAGACAGCTTTGTGGGGAAGAGAGTGGTCGTGATTGGCATTGGGAATTCTGGAGTGGACGTGGCAGGCGAGATCAGCCAAGTTGCTGAACAGGTTTGGTGTCATACTCTGATTTTGTTCCTGCGTATAACCTGGCTACCTGCATAGACTGTGAGTCTAGATTTTCTCTCTGCCTTTAATAATCATGGTCCTATTTCATCTGTAAGCTGAGAAAGGCAGTAGTCTTAGTCAGCGTTTGTATTCCTGCACAAAACGTCATGACCAAGAAGCAAGTTGGGGAGGAAAGGGTTTATTCAGCTTACACTTCCACATTGCTCATCACCAAAGGAAGTCAGGACTGGAACTCAAGCAGATCAGGAAGCAGGAGCTGATGCAGAGGCCATGGAGGGATGTTACTTACTGGCTTGCTTCCCCTGGCTTTCTCAGCTTGCTTTCTTATAGAACCCAGGACCACCACCCCACCCACAGTGGGTCCTCCCTCCTTGATCACTAATTGAGAAAATGCCTTACAGCTGGATCTCATGGAGGCATTTCCTCAAGGGAGGCTCCTTTCTCTGTGCTAACTCCAGCTGTGTCAGGTTGACACACAGAACCAGCCAGTTCAGCAGTTATGCATTTTTCTCCTGGGTATATAGGAGGAGAATAATAGAAAAATATCAAAATAATGATATTCTTCTACATAATGAGTGAGTTGTGAAAGATAGCAAACTAGAGTCAATTACTTTGTAATTATCTACATGTGGCTACACTGGGGTGATAAACATTTAAATCGACAGAGAACCTCAAGTGGACATGATTTCTCAGAGAACGATATGCGTGAGTAAAGGTATTCCACTGACTTATGAATGAATAGCTAAGCATAGAGTAGCAAGTCCACGGGATCTCATTAATTAGGGATATAAAGAATAAGAAAAAAAAGCAGTCTTTTCTACTGCAATTACTGCTGGCTGCTAAGCATGGAAGGTCGAGTCCTGTCATTCAGAATTAGTCTTTGACATTAATTCAGGATATCCACCAAGAACACGTGAGAGGTCAACGCCAGGCGCTTTCTGTCCACATCTATAAGCAGCCATTCTGTGGGCTGCTGATTCACACCGGGCTTTGTGTATATGTGTGAATGAGAAATCACTATAATTATGACCTTGCAAGAGAAGTGTGCACGTGTCTTCATTACAAACCTGTGTCTTCCTTCAAAGTCTCGGTTAAATGACTCAAAGTAGGCAGCAGAGCTAATCCCCGTAGGTTTGTCCTTTGGGTTGTGTGACCAGGTATTATTTCCGTGGAATTGTCCATTTGTCACTACGAGCATAATAACAGTTTACACTTCCCTATTTCACGCCTGTCATTACGACTCACTTTTTATTCAGCTGTTTCTCCATCACTGTGATTTAGAGAATCACACAATATTCAGGGAGCACGAGGTTGAGCTTGGAACTCGCAGTACAATAACTTATTTGGGCTAAAAGCATTCACATTGTGGGACCTAACACATTTCTGACATCTGACCCAGCTGAGAAACAAAGGCCCGGGACAAGCAGTAGTGAATGGAAAAGGTGATTAAGTGACTTGAAAAGGCCTGTTCACAGTGTAAGAGACGAGAAGCAAGTGGGTGGGGGGTGAGCAGTTACTACTACTTCCTTGGCAATCAAAAAGGAATTCTATAAGAATGTTAGATCTGTATAATTAGAGTAAAAAAGGCTTACTGGGTGTCCACTCCTCTACGGCAGGTTTTCCTCAGCACAAGACGAGGGGCGTGGATATGGAACCGAGTTTGGGATAATGGGAATCCCTTGGACACCACACTCTTCACCCGTTATAACAGAACCATCCAAAAGTTCTATCCCACGTTCTTGATCAACAGATGGGCAGAGAATAAATTAAATGCAAGGTTTAACCATGCCAATTATGGGCTGCAGGCTAAACACAGGTAAGACCTAGACAACATTTAAGGCAAGCAAATGTTTCAAAATAATTATGCCAGGGCTGAAGAAATGGCTCAGTAGTTAGTAACGTTTAATTCTTTTGTAGAGGATCCAAATTCAATTCCAAGCACCCACATCTACAGGCTCGCAATGGCCTGTGACTCTGGGCTCAGAGAATCTGATGCCCTCTTGTGGCCTTCAAGGACACTGTGCATGCAGACAGACAGACAGACAGACAGACACACACACACACACACACACACACACACACACTCACTCACTTTAAAACAAATTACTCAAAAAAATTAAAAAACAAAAACAACAATGCTATACCAGTCAGTGAATGTATAAGGCAGGTGTGTGACATTCTAATTCTCAGTAGAATTTATTCTAATTGGAAATGCTGCTGACTAGGCACCCTGGCCATTCGACTGGGGTATAAAAGACAGCGTGTGGAGTATGCACAAGTGAAGTCCTCTTAAGTTCCAGCACCAGTCTTACTCCCCCTGCCTCACACCACCACTCACCCGTCTGCCACCACCTGTCACCTGCTCTCCACAGTAACCCTCAAGCCTGCTGCCAGCTAGGACAATTTCACCATTCGTGTTTCTGAGCATGCCATGTTCATGCAGTGCAGTCATATCTGAATTCTGCTGTCTGGTCTCTACTCTTCTATCATGCACTTACACCACCCACAGCCATCACCACATGAAGCCTTACCTCCCAGAATTGTATTGGTTTTCAGATGACAGCTGTGCACCCATTCACTTACCACCACAGCCTTCTCGCTCCTCACATGCACTCCACCTGATCTGCTATTCTGGTCTCATCCAATCCTTCCATCTCTCTCACCCTTCACTGGTTCTTCCAACCCCACAGACATTCTCCTACTTCGTGTCTCAGTTTTGTCCTTCAACTGACACTTAAAACTTGGTGCCATCCACATAGTTTTTCTTGGCCCTCTTCTTTTCTCAAACTACATAGGTTTCTGTGTTTCAAAAGTCTAACTAAGCAAGGCATAGGGGATCTTACCTATAATCTCAAAAAAGCATTGCCTTATATAAGTACAAATCTAGCCTGTGCTACACTACATAGTTCATTCTAGGTCAGCCTGAGCTACAGAGTAAGAGTATGTGTCAAAAAAAAAGAGGAACAAAAACTAAGTGTACAAGGCTGGAGAGGTGGCACAGAGGTTCAAATCCTTGGCTCCATTTCAAGAGGATCTGAGTTCAATACCCAGTACCTACATGATGACTTACAACCCACCTGTATTTCCAGGGGATCTGGTACCAGGTACACACATGATGATCAGATATATATTCAGGCAAAATAAGCACTATATATATATATATATATATATATATATTGAAATGGCTTTCTAATTAGCTAAACAATGTAAAAGATAACAAAGGCATAAACTACTATGGTTGGTAGAAGCAGAAAATTAGCACAGAGCTGTCTGTAATAGAAAAGTAGATTTTCATGACTAGTTTTATGATACTGGGTTTATAATCCTGGGGAAGAACATAGAATACATAATATGATATGTGAATGGACCACCTGTGGAGCACACCTGAGAATGCGACTTTCTCTAAGAAACCCAGACCTTATAATTGATTACCAAACATTAATTGTCACTAAGCACAAATACTTACCAGGAAAGATTCAGTATTAAAGTCATGCGGTTGCACAGTGTAGAGCCTTGTAAGAGACTAATAACCAATTTATGTCAATCTTTACATGATCCCAAGCACAAATGCCTAAGTAGACACTGAAGACCTTTATTCCTGGTAAAAAAAAAAAATCCCATCATTAAAATATAGTGTTATCATGACTCAATTAGTGAGGTCTTATTTGATTCTTATGTCATACTATCATCTTACAAATTTTGAAACTGATAAACTGTTTTATGAGCTTTCCAGAAATTCACAGTGAGAAAAAGTAGAATAAGTATAAAGCCCACTCTGATCCAAAATCAAGTTCTTCACTAATAAATGCCATTATGTGCCCAAGGAGGTAGTCAACAGTATTAAAAATTAGTGAAATACTGCTGTGGTTTTCTAAACGCTAATGACCACAGCTTCTTTATGAAAATGTTCATTCTCATCCCATATAATTATGCTCCCTAACATGCAGATTTCTCAGCCATCAGTCTGTCTTCAGTGACAACCTGCCAAATCACATCATCACCGGAAGAGTGCTGGTAAAACCGAACGTGAAGGAGTTCACCCCGACGTCCGCCATCTTTGAGGATGGCTCAGAGGAGATAGTAGACATTGTTGTCTTTGCCACGGGCTACACCTTCTCTTTCCCTTTCTTGGATGACAGCTCTGAAATCCTGGACAGCGAACACACAATGTTTAAGTTTGTCTTCCCTCCTCAGTTGGAGAAGCCAACGCTAGCCTTCATTGGGATCCTCCAGCCAGTAGGAGCCACAATCCCCACATCGGAGCTCCAAAGCCGATGGGTTACACGTGTGTTCACAGGTATGACGGTCTTTATAGGAGCAGCTGTGCTCTGACCAGACATGCAGATGATGAAGGCACCCAGTTTACTAGTAGTGTTAGCCATCTGCTAAGGCGGAGGTACAGCTCACTGGGAGAGAATTTGCCTGGAATGCTCGTGACTCTACTTCTGGTTGAAGTGGCTAATAGCCCTGTTTTATCAGAAAAGGGAAGCGCGAGGCGAGATTTGCAATCTGTGTTTCATCGCAGCGCTCCTTTAGCCTAAGGAAAACCTTGGCTGTCCATCCTCGTGAGCAGTACATCTCTCGAAGGGAAAACTTATTCACAGAGGCAGACAACTTTGCGGCTTTTTTGTTTTAATTTTGTTTTCTTTTATTATATATGTGTGTGTTCCTGAGTGTATGCCTGTGTACCAGGTACACACAGGTACCCACAGAGCCCAAAGGAGTGTGCTTTTAAAACCCCTGGAACTAGATTGTAAATAACTGCAAGTGGCCTAATGTGGATGCTGGGAACTGAACTTGGGTCTTCTGAAAGAGAAGTGTTCTTCAGTGTGGAGCCATCTCTCCGATTCCCCTATGCCTCTAACTTGTGTGCTATCAGTTTATAGCCTGCCCTACCATCCCTATGGTACCATGAGCCCAACTCTGTGTTCTCTCTGCTGCCCTGCCATAGAGAAAACTGTTACTTTGTAAGTTAATTAAAAACTTTTTTAAAGGAATGGAAAGGTTTAAGGTAATGGATATGTTAATTATTCTCAGCTCATTATTACCCCATATATACATGAATCAAAGCCTCATACTGTATTTCACAAATATATGCAAATATTATGTAATGATCAAAAAGCCATATTAACACGAGCGTTTCATAGTCATGAGTTTTAAATAGAGATTTAAACTGGGAAAAAAAACTCAAAAAACTTTTTTTCCTGAGAGAACACGGACTCCCCTTGCTGACAGCCTAAATCTAACAGGAAGAAAATGGTCTTCTGGGGAGCTTTCTATACACAGCTTCGACTGTTCACTCCATGGAGATTCATGGTTATGACTATTCCACTCCAATGCCATCATTTTCTCTTTCTCTTTACCCAAAGCCTATCTTGTTTTCTCAGGACTGCAAAAGTTACCCTCACAGAGCAACATGATGGCGGACATCAACAAAAGGAAACGGAAGATGGAAAAAGAGTAAGGAGCCTGGACTGAGGGAGTGTAGTTGCTGATGCTGTTGCTGATGCCAATGCTGATGCTGATGCTGATGCTGATGCTGTTGCTGATGCTGATGCTGATGCTGTTGCTGATGCTGATGTTGCTGTTGCTGATGTTGTTGCTGTTACTGTTGCTGATGCTGATGTTGTTGCTGATGCTGATGCTGATGCTGATGCTGATGCTGTTGCTGATGTTGCTGTTGCTGATGCTGATGTTGCTGTTGCTGTTGCTGATGTTGTTGCTGTTGCTGTTGCTGATGTTGCTGTTGCTGTTGTTGATGCTGATGTTGTTGCTGTTGCTGTTGTTGATGCTGATGCTGTTGCTATTGCTGTTGTTAAAGTAAATGAAATCTGTCCAGAGAGACTTGCTTAATTTTCTTTTCACATGCTTTATGCCTAGAAGTGACCTAATACATTTGTTTTTGTTCAATGACACAAAGAGTCCAGGTGTAAAAAAGAAAAGAAAAAAAAAAGCCCATCAGATGGATCATGAGTCCCCTCACTAACTGAACCATCCCAGAATGCCTAGTCCTTGCATCCAGCAGTTGCCAAACCACCTTAAAAAATAACAGGAAGCAGTCACTTACTCCTTGTAAGAACGGCGGTCAGAAAAGAATACTATTTTTAATTATCTTTATTTTAAGATCTTATTTATTTTTTGTATGTAAATACACCACCACTGTCCTCAGTCACACCAGAAGAGGCCATTGGTCCCATTACAGATGGTTGTGAGACACCATGTGGGTGCTGGGAATTGAACTCAGGACCTCTGGAAGAGCAGTCAGTGCTCTTAACCACTGATCCATCTCTTCAGCCGCAGAAAAGGATGTTTTAAAATAGTTAAATTCAGAGCCTAGGGGGAAGACAAGCGTGGTAATGGGGTAGCTGGATGCACAGTTATTTTGACTTATTTATCAGTTACTCTGGGTAGATCTTCCCTCAAGAGCACCCCTAGGGAAATTTGAAAGAATTAATAAGACATTCTTGTCACAACTTCATAACTTTAAGCAATATGTTTATTTTACTATTTGGTTTTCCTTGTCAAGAAACAACCTCTATGATATATCAATTCTCTTTTTTTCTGATACCATGAATACAACTTTTTGCCTTTATGAGTTACTGCTGCTCCCCTATCCCTTGTTTCGCAGCCCTATCTTTTTCATTTACCCAGATGACTCATTCACATTTTATACTTTTGAAACACTCATTCATGTCTTCTATACGCTTTGAAAAGCTCTTGACGGTAAATAAATTGTCTGTAATTTTAATTTTGCTCCTCTTTTACTCAAGAAAAATTTAGCCAGGGGCTTCCAAGTTTCTAAGCTGGTGGAGCAAGTTTCTATTGCCTAACAGTATCCAGGGGCACGTTTGTATCCAGCCATGAGTACATGACAAGATATTTTGTGTAGCTTGAGAGCCTGCAATAGACTGCAGTTTATCACAGTATTCTGCCCAACTCATGGTTCTTGCCTGTGACTTTTATCTAATGGAACTGGACTCTATGCCTGCAGAAAGGATACATATATCTCACAGAATTAATCTAATCACTCGGTCAACAGTTCCTATACTTACGTCACTCTATGGGGCCCTGTGGGGGAGCTCGAAGATGTCAATAACATAAGAATCATGCTTAAAACCTGTAGTAAGGCATGTGTATGAAGTGAAGATGATTTGTGAATAGAAGATAATAAACATTGTTACAAAGCAGAAACTAACCGCCCTGGAAACTCAGGGGTGAAGTCTAACCTGGGCATTTAAGAATTCCCTTCTCGTTCCAGGTTCGTGAAAAGTCCCAGAGGCATCCATCGAGTGCAGTATATCGACTACATGGATGAAATTGTTTCTGAGTTAGGTGTCAAACCCAACCTGCTCTCTCTCTTCCTCTGGGATACAAAGCTAGCCAAGGAGATTTTCTGGGGACCCTGTACCCCATACCAGTACCGTCTACAAGGGCCAGGGAAATGGGCAGGGGCTCGGGTAGCCATCCTCACTCAGAGAGACCGGATCCTCAAACCCCTGAAAACCCGTGTGCTCAAAAACTCTGAGACATCGTCCTCTAGTCTATTTTGGGTCAGATATATCTGTGCTGTCATTATTCTCTTTGTTCCTGTGTTACTTATCCTGCTTGTCATATATCAGTGATAGCATACTGACAGAGAGAGGTAAAGCACTAGAGAGAACCAGCCATTGCTATTTGACATGTGTGCCTCAGAGCCAAGTGAGGATATGGGGAAAGATGTTCATTAGGTTGACTAAGACACATAGGAACCCTTAAATGAAAACAAAGTCACTCTATTACGGATCGCCCGAGGGTTTTATTTGTAAGGGGTTTTAAAATGCGTAGCTCATTTCTAGTTTATTCCATAGATGAGAGAACATACCTTGTAAGTTTCCCAAAATGAGACTGTATAGGGAGAGTAGCAAGTGGAGTCCAATAAGCAATAATACAGGAGCCAGGCACACCGCTTAGAAGTATAGCATAGGCCTCAGTCTATCTTCCCAAGATGAGGAAAACACATCTTTCTGATAGAAAACCTGACAGTTTCCATTTGAACTCATCAAACAGTGCTGAAAACCCAGTCTTCGCTGTTCACATCATTATTTTGGAGTTTTTGTTGGGGGAGTCGGAAGATTTTATTTCATACATTTTATCTGCAGAGTTTGGTAAAATCATTCTAATAATTGCCAGATTCTCCCAGATTCCTCACAGAGTTATGTTGTAAGCCAATACAAACTGCTCTCCTCCCACAATCTTTCCCCTATCCCCCATCTCTTTCCCCCTTGAGTGGGGTCCCCCTGGATATAACCCCCCCATCCTAACCCTGGCACTTCAAGTCTCTGGGAGGCTAGGCACATCCTCTCTCACTGAGTCCAGACAAGACATCCCAGCTAACAGAGCACATCCCACACACAGCAACAGCTTTTGGAATAGCCCCTGTTCCAGTTGTTTGGAACCCTCATGAAGGCCAAGCTGCACATCTACTACATATGAACAGGGAGGCCTAGGTCCAGCCCATGTATGTTCTTCAGTTGGTGGTTCAGACTCTGAGAGCCCCAAGGGTCCAGGTTAGTTGACTCTGTTGGTCTTCCTGTGGAGTTCCTATGCCCTTTGGGTCCCACAATTCTTCCTCCTATTCTTCCATAAGAGTCCCCAAGCTCCATCCACTGTTTGGCTGTGGGTGTCTGTGTCTGTCTAAGTCAGTTGCTGGGTGTAGCCTCTGAGAGGACAGCATACTCTTGTCTACAAGCATAACAGAATATCATTAATAGTGATAGGAAAATGGTGCTGCTCATGATAGGAGTCTCAAGTTGGTGATTGGTGGGCCATTCTCTCCACCTCTACTTATTATATGATAAGAAATCCAACACCATGTGACCTGATAAAAAGTGTTAACTTGAATGTGATCATGAGGAGTAATCAGAGAAGTGAAGAGGACAAGATATTCTCTGGACATCTCCCTGATAGTCTAGAGGAAATTCTGTGTCACCAGATAGTAAAAAATATCATAAATCTTTCTATAATAATGGAAACCAAGGAGGCATAGACCGGATGCAAATTTTAAATGTGGGTGGTCTGTTTTAGGATAACTGGGGAAATCTGTTATGCACTGTTTTATATGATCTTACCAGATTCATGTTTGTATTAATGAATGCAGAGATTATTGATAAAGATCTTCATCTGCAGAAGATATATGTGCAGAAGAAGTCGATTATAATGATACTGTCAATTAATCTGTAAAAAGTCTTTGTGGGGTGTGGAAGGGAAGAAAAGAAGGAAATGTGTGGTGATTCTAGGGCAAGGGTTATAAAATGTTCCTTGTATTATTCCTTTGGCTCTTTTGTAAATTTGAGAATTTCAAATTAAAGAACTTTCAAAATAAAAGCCATACTCATGTGACGGTTTATATGCATGCCATAGGTAGACAACAAATTCGATGGTCATGTTTTTATTAACCAAACCATAAAAAAGGAGACCTAGACAACATGAGACATTATGTCTAACAAAAATGTCTTGGAGACGGGAAACCTAATGGTAACACACATTCATTGTGAGCTGCTTTCCCATCTCATAGTGGACCTAATTATGATCAGTGTTTAAAATAGTGGGCCAATATGAGCACACTCTTCAAAATACTTTTCAATCAACATAAAGTTTAATGGACATGGGAAGCATAGTTTTAGAAAATATTTGGAATAATTTACGAGCCTAGAGTTGCTATTTCAGTTGTAGGTCTCTACCTCCATATAAAGGACTCCAGCCCTTTGAGGGAATTGTGAGAGAAACCAGGCAGCTTCTATAAGGGAGGTCACCTTATACCAAAGATCTGAGTCCCAAGAAGACTCACTTTGGGGACCAGGACAGTTTTTAGTGAGCCATGTTAAATCTGCTCCACATGGGCAAGTGTTTGATTGAAGCCCAGAGCTGTGCAGACGTCAGCAAAGCCAGAAGAGTCTTGCTGTGAAAAGCAGTTCTGTGAAGGGTTTCCCCATCCTCATTCACCTCTGAACTTCCGGTCCAATATTTAAACTGTGAGCTATACGGCCAACATGATCGAACCTATTGTGAAAAGGCAATTTACCAAATTGAAAAGTTAAGAAATGTGCATCAAAAACACTTTAAATTTATGGGTGATTTAGACTAGAAAACATCCCCATTTTTTTCCCTAGCAACAGCCAACTAACAGAATCATTTGTCTAGATAGTGAGTGCCCTCAGAGCTCAAAACTCTAAAAAAGATGCTGCTTTTTTAAAATTGTGGTTATAAGGGAGAATAAAAATATCCATTATTCTATATTAAAATTCCAGGAGGTTATTATGGAAAGACCACACCATGGATCACTGTATTTCTCTCATTCAGAGTTTTGACTTAGACATCCAAAGGACCAATAATTTGAAACTGAACAAGGCTTCTGGTTTTTTTTCTTTTTTTTAAAGATCTATTTATTTATTTATTATGTATATGCACACTGTCACTATCTTCAGACACACCAGAAGAGGGCATCTGATCTCATTACAGATGGTTGTGAGCCACCATGTGGTTGCTGGGATTTGAACTCAGGACCTCTAGAAGATCAGTCAGTGCTCTTAATCACTGAGCTATCTCTCCAGCCCTTCTTTTTTTTTCTTATAATGTAAAACCCATTACCAAAAACAGCAGCACCAAGTAATTAAAACTATTTCAGAGTTAACTGAATATATGTACAGTAGATGAACTTTTTCTGTACTCTCCTCTCCTATGTGGAGGCTCACACTAGCCCTAGTGTCACCTCCTTTCAGAGACTGGGAAGAGTGGACTATTCCTTTTTCATGAGGCAGAAGTCCAATCAGACGTCTGAGATCTCTTGCTTCCTGTCTTTGCCTATATGATGCCACAGGTGTTAAACAGCCATTGTGGATAATTTTCAAACCTAAACTCCCTGAGGTAACTCAGGGTGACTATGAGGAAGTCAGGTCAAAGCTACAGTCTCACCTTGGATTCATCAGCAATCAAAGTCCTGTTTTCGTTTCCATGTACTTATCTCCCGTGTCTTCATCCCGATCTGTCCCTGAACTCAGGAGAGATATAGTGATTTGTGCAATTGTGACCCAAACTCAAACAAAAAGAGAAGAAGGACTCAATTTGGAGAAGCAAGAATGAAAGGACAGATATAGAATGAGAGGTGGCAACGGTGAGATCTGAGTACCTTCTGCAATAAGGAACAAGGGAGGCTGGAGGTGTACACAGAGTAGAGGGTCCGAGGTGAGGAGGTGAGGAGTCACTGAGTGAGATCCTGATACCTCACGTGACCCTTTATACCTCAGACACCAAAGAGAAGAAATGTAAAGTGTTGGCTGACAGATGGAAAGTTAGCAGATCATAAGAGAGACATCTGACTCACTTCTCTGGGTACTCCATGGCATCACACTCTTGGGTATAGACAGTCGAGTTTATTAGATAGTGTACCGCTCTGTCTAGTAATACTATTAATGTGTAATACTCCACTCCCCTAATGACTTAGAAGTGAGAAAAGGTAAGATTAATTCATTCTTCCCAAATACTTCAAATACTAAAGCCAGCAGTCCATGAAACTCTTGATTCCTTCTGTGCTTGGAGGCTTTTCTAAGGAATCTGTAAGTTTATTTCTGGCAGTTTGTGGCTGTTGTCAATGGGATCCTTGGCCTGGTTCCTTTTTCAGTCAGCCATTGCTCTCAGGAAGGCTGTGGTCCTGGCTTCAGCTCCTCCCTTGTTTCCTTCCCTGAGTCTGTTGTTTACATGCTCCTGTCCTGGCTAAAGCCCCCCCTTGCTTTTATTCCACTTTTCCAGTAAAAGCTCCTGCCCCTTTCTTCACTCACATTCATCTCAATTTACACAAATGTCCAAGCAGTTTTCAAATGACTACTCTAACCAACCTTCATAGGTATGAAATTCACTAAGCTATGGTTTATCAAACAGGTCTGAAATTGCTTCTGAATAGCAAAATGATGATGTTGATGGCCTTGGTGTGGTTAACCTCATGAAAGAAAATTCAGAAAACTTACCAGCTTTGGCCTAAGATCATTTTCATATTAAGTGCACATTCCTATGTATACTTATATTAATTATATTAATGTAAGCTTACCAAGTATACATTTATTGATATTTATCAGAAATAGCACCTCTACATATTTTGCCAGAAATTCACATAATAATAATAATCTTATATCCACGCTCTTCAAGAATGTGGGCAATCATACATATACAGCCACCAAACTAGATAAGATGGATGTAGCAAAGAAGTGCAGGCTGACAGGAACCGGATGTAGATCTCTCCTGAGAGACACAGCCAGAATACAGCAAATACATAGGCGAATGCCAGCAGCAAACCACTGAACTGAGAATGGGACCCTCATTAAAGGAATCAGAGAAAGGACTGAAAGAGCTTGAAGGTGCTTGAGACCCCATATGAACAACAATGCCAACCAACCAGAGCTTCCAGGGACTAAGCCACTACCCAAAGACTATACATGGACTGACCCTGGGCTCTGACCTCATAGGTAGCAATGAATAGCCTAGTAAGAGCACCAGTGGAAGGGGAAGCCCTTGGTCCTGCCAAGACTGAACCCCTAGTGAACAGGATTGTTGTAGGGAGGGCAGTAATGGGAGGAGGATGGGGAGGGGAACACCCATAGATAAGGGGAGGGGGAAGGATTAGGGGAATGTTTGCCTGGAATCCGGGAAAGGTAATAATAATTGAAATGTAGATAAGAAATACCCAATTTAATAAAGATGGAGAAAAAAAGAATGTGGGCAATATTCTAAACTCCAAAATTACAACTGGCCCAGCCAGAATACTTTTTTTCTATAATAAAATTAACGAGTCTCATAGTTTTAAAAATAATTGCTTATCAAAATGCATACACTTAAGCTTCAGACTGTGTGTGGCATTGCTGTAGCTTTGTTAGAGGGGAAGAAATGAATAATACGTCGTGATATGCTGCAGTGAGAGTCAGTGTGAGGCGGTGTGGACCACCATGAGATTTGGACCTCCAGCTTTCTCATGAGTCATGAGCAGAGTCAGAATCTGAGTTTGTTTGAACTCTTTGCCTCTGTAGGTTCCCAGAGACTCCTAAGATTCATTATAGAGCTTACTGTGTTCCTCTTCCACATCTTCAGTGTGTGCTCCAGATGACCTGTGGTGCTCCCCAAACAAGAGAAGCGCAGGTCAGCATCTACAGGATTGCTGCCTGCTGTTGTGACATGCTTGTGACTAATAAAGCCACCAAGACTGAAACTTTCTGTGTCTCCGAAAACTCCTCTTTTATTGACTCAGTTTCTCCTCTGCCTCTCTCTCCACTGGTAGTAGCAGTGACTTGTGGACAGACTCTGAAAGGGAGAATGGTTTACAGTTTCCTGTTAATGGCCCAGCTTCTGGCCATCCTCCCTTCAGGTTACATTAACACATTGTTTCTACCTCTAACACTAACTCCTTGAGGAGCTGAGCCTCATGTCAACATGCCTTTCTGTTTTCCCTTGCAGCAGAGTTTTATCTGTGGCCTCCACACAATCCTCATTCCAGTCAATGTCCCACCTTTGCACACCCCAGGGAGACCAGTGTGTTTCAAGGACCACTGTTGATGCCTCAGTGTCTGCAAAAAGGACAGGCAGCCCCAAAGACACAAGGTCAGGGTTGGTGGAGCTTCTAGGCCTCTGGGCCAGTGCAGCAAATAGGGGTCATGGGCTGTGAAAGAGAGGAATTCAATTCTGGCATCAAATTCCAAGTGACATTGGGCAAGTTATTAGATTCCCATCCCTCCTAATGTAATTCATTTAAATTAAATTCATATTATTCATTTTGATGTCTTTATTCATCCAAAAACTTAATGTTTAATATTTAAATGTTATTTCAAAAAAAATAAATGAATGCAGTGCGTGGCATATCTTGAAATGTTTTCAGCCGCTCTATTTCACGCATCGTTGAAGGAAGTTTTAATGACACCATCCTTAACTCTTTCTTTACACTCAATCATCCAAAAGTATAAACCATAGGAGAAGCCCAGAAATACACTGCTAAAGACCATGGGCTCCAATGTCAGAATGACCACAATTCAAACTCTAGTTTTACCCCATGGTGCTAAGTAACACTGGACAAGTCGACTCACCTGACTACATCTCTGTGGTCCTGCATAAGGTAGGCGTCACCAAAGGAACAAAAGTAACTGAATGTACGTGATTATGAAAGGAATCCATTAGATAGGCTCATGCAGTTAGGTTTGAGAGGTCTTACAAGGCCCATCATCAGGCGGGATAGCCAAGGAAATCGGCAGGTGTTCAGTTAAAGAGGATGAGAGCCTCGGGAGATTAAAGATGGCCGATGCTGAGGCTGAAGGCATGACAAGCCTGGAGAGACACCGGAAGAAGGCTGAAGAATCTGGAATCTGACATCTATGGGTAACAGCAGCAGCTGCCTCAGAGGGTTAAGAGCCAGTAGGACATGCCTTCTACTGTCCTTCTACTTCCTTCTACTTCCTTCTTCTTCTGTCCCTTTCAATCTAGGCTCCCAGCCTGCTGGGTTGTGACTCAGAGCAGCTATCCTGATCTCAGTTTGCTGACACACTACCAGGGTTCCCTGGAAGCAAGTTACAGATACACAAGAGTATGTAGGCTTTGCCAATTCTCTAGTCACCCCATTCCCTACTCTAGTCAGGAGGACAACCAGAATCGTCTTTTGCAGTTCTCACCTGTGATGAGTGAATCGATAACCATCCTTAGCCCACAGAACACTTGTAATGAATAAATAAACACAGCAGGAGTGGAGCCTCTTAGCCCTGTGCTTTGTAAGTGCTGAGTGACATGAGGACCATAATTCTTGGCTGCATCCCAGCCTCCTGAGGAAGTCAGAAGCACAAATTAGGTCATGGTCTTTGACAAAGCAGTATGAACAGACAGCTAAGAAATAGCTTGATTGGCAGAATCATCCCTCCAAAACAGTAAAACCCATGTAAGCTGCCTGCTTGTTTAGCTAAGGCACTCAGGAATTCCTATTGACAGTGCTGTTAAATGCTTTAACCTTCCCTGTACTATTTTGTTGGGGACATCATACATGGCATCAGCTGAATGTGAGTAGCTTCTAGTTGGTGTCACTCTTTTCACAGTAATTGTGCCCTGAATATTAAAAACAGAAGTAGTCCTAGCCAGTTTTATTAGAAAGGAAAACAAAACAACCCTGGGTGCCTGAACTGGTAGAGGCTTTCCATACACACACACACACATCTGTTAGAAGACCCATTCGCGTAAATAAGGAGCAGTTAATGAAGTTCCTGAGAATTAGTAGATCTTTCAAGATGTTTACAATCAATAGAGTACACAGAAAGACCTGTTTCCTCTTTGAAAAAATATTGGGATTATTTTCTTATAGATTCTATAAAATAGTCTTATAAACTCATAGGGATGATTTGAATAGAAATGGCCCCCTTACACTTCTGTGTTTGAATGTTTTGACCATAAGGAATGGCATTAGTAGGAGGTGTGGCCTTGTTGGAGTGGGTGTGGCCTTGTTAGAGTGGGTGTGGCCTTGTTGGAGTAGGTGTGGCTTTGTTGGCATAGGTGTGGCCTTGTTAGAGTGGGTGTGACCTTGTTGGAGTAGGTGTGGCCTTGTTAGGGGAAGTGTGGCACTCTCCGGGTGGGCTTTGAGGTCTCAGAAGCTCAAGCTACACCCAGTGTTATGCACAGTCACTTCTGCTGCCTGCATATCAAAATACATAACTCTTGGCTCCTTTTCCAGCACCCTTGTCTGCCTGCACACTGCCATGTTGATAATGGATTAAACCTTTGAAACTGTAAGCCAGCTCCACTTAAATGTTTTCCTTTATAAGAGTTATCCAGGTCATGGTGTCTCTTCACAGCACTAGAAACCACAGCTAAGAAATTCATATAATATAGAGAGAGTATAGAGAACTCTTGGTCTATTTGCTTGCTCAGAGGATATGCCAAGTCTATCCCAGCTCTTCCTCTGACGTTTTCTGCTATATCCCTGCCACGGCAGAGGCTTCTTTTTGCTCCCTTTTTAATATACATTCTTTCTATGAGTTCTGTTCCCTTAGAGAACTCTGAGTAATAACACCACCCTTACTTAGAGAATCTGTGTCTGCTACACTGCTTCAGATATGTGTAAGAACAGCTCACCTCAAACTATTCTCAGCTTACTTCCTGTGAGGTCAGGGATAAACACAACTGAGAACGTGCTGTTGGCTTAGAAGTGTTTTAATCCAGATATATGTCCCATGAATAAAAGGAACTTGAAAAATGAACAGAGGGACAATGTGATCTTTCATACAGACAGCAGTTTAGAACGTTGCACTCAATTCCTATAGAAACCTGAGTTTCTATAATAGTGTAATTAAGGAGTAATGATTGGCCTCATGACAACGGGATAAGCAATGCCCCCATAAACAGAGAACAGGCGCACCCTCCTACCTGTACTCCTGTACTCACCATCTTACGAGCGAGTCTATATGGTATCTTGCAGTGCCTTCCCCCCACCAGCATCCCTCTTTTCATATGGATCACATAGCAGAGTAAGCCACTGTAGCAGGAGTGAGCAGCCTGTACTCACCGGTAGATGTGGAGCAGAAGAATAAGAACTTGGGCCATGAAGGAATTTTACAAGAAGAGCGGTGATTGCTAAGCAGATGGAAGTGAGCTGACTGTCCGCGCTTTGTAAGCTTGTGTTTTAGACACATTTCACTCAGCCCACGTGTAACTCAGAAGTGGTGTGAATACTCAGGTGTAAGGAGGGTCACGCAACTGCTTCAAATCACCAGAGCAGCCTAGATGCCTTCCATAATGTAACAAGAACACTTCTCTCCGCTGTTGATAGAAATCCACATTTTCCCACTGTGAAGCTAACCTCATCTTGCACCTTGTTATTTTTTCTCTCCTACTGAGGTAAATGTCTATAACTATAGTCTGTGCAAGGGTGATTTGGCAGTTTTGACTGGGCCACATACACCGGAGTAGCTCAAGAGGATGCCAACCAAGAAGTATTTAAGGAAAGGAAACTTCTAGAAACTGATGGAAACTCTTCCACAGCACAGCTCGCTAACTCTAAAACTGGGAAGGACTCAAGCCAGATAAACAGAGGAAAGCAGCCCCTAGGCATTTCCAAACCGGGCTAAAACAATTCTACACTTAAATGTAATTAATGTCAGCTAGACACAATGGCTATATATCTAGATTTTCATAATGTTAAAAAGTTTAGAACTCTTAAAAAGTTACTAGAAAGTGCCAATGTCTGCTTAACACACTTCAAGAACGATAAGAAAGTATGTGTTAAGAAATGTTTCAGAAACATCCCAATGTGGCCGTTAGTAAAATGCCATCACTTCTTCTCCAAACACAGGACACAGAAAGCAAAATAAGGGAAACTACAAAAGAACAAGAAATAAAAGCACACATGGAGCCAAGGAGCAGCCCGGTGGGTAAGAGTGTGCCGTGCTGCTCTTGTAGAGAACCCGGGATACCAGGACCCATGCTGCGATGCTCACCCAGGACTCCGTCTGCAGCAGATCCAACACCTCTGGCCTCTGTGGGCACCTACACTCATGTGCTCAAAGCCACATAAAGACACACAATTAAAAAGTAAAATAAATCTTTAGAAAAGAAACTGCATTTTAATAAATTGCAAACACGCCACAATAACATGGGAAAGTGTGTAAACTGCTAGCAACTAACTTCTACATTAGAACAAAAGCCCATGTTAAGTTGAAATGAAAACCAACTCCAGGCGGTTTATAGGAAACACACCTCGGACAAATGACCTGAAGGGTGAGCTAAAAATGCGTCCGTTACCACTTAAACAAACATAAAATAGATAATCAAATGCTACAATCCAGATAGAGTAAGGAGAGCCATGGATCTTCACGCTCAGAACTCTACAGTCCAATCCATCTATGAAGTAAAGTAAGCTAGAAATTAAGAAACTCATCAGAAACCTAGCTGCAATGGCTGTTTTCCACAACATAACCATCTCCTATTAATAACATCCCTAGAGTCTGACAAAATAAAATCAAACCGGAAACTAAAATAGTCCAGGATACACAGAGCTCTCCGGACAGTGAGTGATAGCAAGGGCCTCACATAAGAAGTGACCGTCAAACATTATCCAAACAGAGGAAGTTTCATAAGAGCAAAGCAGGCAGGGGTTGGGGATTTAGCTCAATGGTAGAGCGCTTGCCTAGCAAGCGCAAGGTCCTGGGTTCGGTCCCCAGCTCCGAAAAAAAAAAAGAGCAAAGCAGACATCAGGAGAGCTGCGTGTGCACACTCTTTCCTCTGCCTTTCCTTCTCTGAGGAGAAGGGGTAAGGGGGAGGGATTTGTAAGGGTGGGACTGGGAGAAGAGGAGGGAGGGAGCTGAGATTGGGGTGTAAAATGAATAAATGAATGAATAAAGAGAAATGATAGAAGATGGTATTTCCACAAAGAAATTAATTTCAATTGGGAGAATCTGTGAATGAGCAGACATGTAACGAGCTTGAAATTATGTCAGACAAGCATGGCGGGCACCGTGGAAGAGGAGTCAGAGATGGGGAGCCGTGGGAACATAATTCCAAAGCTTAAATGAAAGTCCGCAGACGCCCCAATCACAGCTCTGTAAAATTTGGGTGGATAATATTCCAGAAAGAATCCCCTACAATTAAGTAATGAGTCATAATGAAGAAAATTGGTCTGAAAACCTTCCAAAATCGTTTAAATTGAATAAAAGCAAAGGAAAAGAAAACCTCCACCTTCGAGGTAATGCGGCCTCTGGTGACTGGAAGGTTTTCATGGTAAAGATGCAGCGGGCTGTCAACAGTGAGGAGGAAAAGGGGTGGGGGGGGGAGAAAGCCACTGGGCACCTTGAAAGGGCAGCCGTAGCAGAAGCAAAATCCAGGGTGACCTGGAGTCTATGGACCAACAGGATACCTTCTCCTCCACTGCCTTCTCCTCCACCATCACAGTTTTCAAACTCGAGCAGCCCTGAAGGGTATCTGGTGCACCACACTGCTCAACCACCATTGTTAGCCTCAAATTTGGAGACTGGACCTGAGTCTACAGGGAGATGAACATCGAGACCCTAGTTCACATACTCAACTTAGTGCATGAGAAATTTTAGAGACCTGAAGCCCAAGACCTAGGTCCAAAAGTAAGGCAGTACCTCCAGAATTCAGATTCTTCTACTGTGTCTGCACCCGGGTGGGTATGTAGCTGTAGTCTTTGGCTTTGTGCTTCGGGAATAAAATCAGCTTACATGGCCTGTAGAAGAAGTGACCACACCCTTTGGAAAGAATGGGTAGCTAAAATGAAGGGTCTTCAGGGTTTTGGAGGCCTAAGCATGTCTTCCTCAAGTGGCAAACATTAGTATCAGGAAGATCAAGACCTGCTTGCTGTCCTCCATGATCTTTGTGGATCAGTCTGTGAATGACTTGTCAATTGACACTACTGGAGACATAGATTCCACTAGCAAGTCCCTCCACCCACCATAGCTACTTCCAATGCCGAGTAATCAAACCCACAGGAACTTCAGCAGGTTCTCCTACGCTGGTGCTCACGTGACTAAGAGGACGTACTGTTGCTGGCATTTTTATCCCAGCTCTGCTCCTGGGTTTTCAAGATTACATGACTCACTGCTAGTAGTGGATCTCGCAGCTGTCGTGAGCCTTGTAGAGGAGTTCGATAAACTTGAAAAACAAAGATGAGACCATTCACACACCCAGAGGCAGAAGAAAAGCCAGCAAATGTGTCAGGTGGATCCTTTCTTATTGAATGTGCTTCTGACAAGTTACCTAGTGTGTGTGCATGTGTGGTTCGCATAGATGCTAGTGTTGATGCAAGTTCACACTGGGTGTAGAGGTCAGAGGTCGGAGTCGGGTGTCTTCCCCAATAGTTCTTTATCTTATCTCTTGATACAGGATCTCTCACTGAACCTCTCATTGGCCCACCAATGGCTAGGCTGGCTACACAGACAGCTCCAGGGACCTGTCTGTCTTTACCTTCTAGTAAAATTATAGATGGACAGAAACACAACTGGGTTTATTTTTCCTGCTGTGGATGCTGAGCTTTGGAACTTGGGTCCCCGTACTTGTGTGATGGGCACTCACCCCAATGAGCCATCTCTACAGCCCATCTTCTGTTAAACCTGAGCTTTCATTCACATAGCAAAATACTTCTGATTAAGCCCTCCAGTGATGAGCTTAGCTTTTATGGACATCCAGACATGGAAGGATATACAGCCACAGTTGGTCTAATGGGCTGTCCAGTTCAAGAACTCTGAATAAGAAGCCATTTTTTTTTATTCAAGGTCTCCACTAACTACTTTGTCAAACTAATCAACCATTGCCCTTGTCCACACAACGACTTTGTGCTGTCATACATCAGTAACTAAATTAGAGTTAATTCGGAAATTGCCTTTGCCAGACAAAATGAAGAGCATTCAGTAGAAATACCACTGAAGTGTGAAGTAAAAATAAATAAAAATTGCCAAGCAGCAGTGTGCCATAAGTTTAGATTTTAAAAAGAAGGGGAGTGGGTCCCTGGCACTGGGAAGAGGTCAGAAGATACCCAGAGGCCCACCCTCCTTGTTGCCCACCCAGCCCAGGAGCCACTATGATGTGCCAGGATGTGGTGGAGAAGTGGCAGAAAAAGAGACACAGAACAGTTTGAGCATTCTACAGTGAGCCTGATGCGAATGGCCTTCAGTGTCCCCTGAGGCCATGGTGAAGTCCTGGGCCATGTTGTCACTGAGGGCCATGTCTGGGTTCATGTAACAGCAGGGGTCTGTGTCTGTGAACCATGTTACCACCAAAGGCCATGTAGATGTCTGGGCTGTCCCGTGGGACCATGTTGACTGACATCCAAGAGCCCTTTCCCCCTTGCCTCTCACCACCTGTGGCAGGCAGGAAAGCTACCCCGATACACACACACACACACACACACACACACACACACACACACACACACACTAATCCCCACATTCTCAGGTCATGGGATGGAAGTTGGAGAGCTGGCCTCTCACCAGCTGTAGCGCTTGGGAGAGCAGGCACTGCACTGAACCTGGTCATCACAGTAGAGCAGCCCCAGGGCATGAGAGCTGGACAGCTGGTCTACCGATTGTCTGCTGGAGCACTTGGGAGAGCTAGCTCCCAGGACAGTGCTGGAAAACTTGCCCTGGCAGTGTAGGCACAGGAGAGCTGGCTGACCAACTCAGCTACCACCCAGGCCCAGACCCAGGGCTTCGGATTGGGCCACCCCATAATCTAACCCTCTGTGAACTGCTGGAGCTCGTGAAGGGACCAGTCCTGCAGAATCAAAGCTGCAAGATCTCCATGACACAGGTCAACAACAGGGTATCTGAGAGAGCCCAGGTGAGGATCCAGTATTGATAGAGTAGTAGAAGCCAGAGGCCTTAAAACTCACAATAACTGGCTGCAATGAACATTTGCAAGGAAAGACGTTTGAACAAAAGGGTATAACGTGTGGCAGCTTCTATGATGAGGTTGGTGGTGGTGGTGGTGGTGGTGGTGGAGATGTTGGGGGTGTTGAGAGGAGGCTATCAAGATGGAGAGTGGATTCAGAGACAGTGGGCAGGTGAATGGGATTAGGGTGTATGGTGTGAAATTCACAAAGAATCTATAAAGATTCCCCCCACCCCACAAAAACAAAAAACAAAGTAGGGACAAACGGAATTGAAAATAATTTTAGATGAGGTGGTTTCGGGGCTATCTTACCTTAAATTCACTCAAAAACAGAGGCTAACACATGGTTTTGTGTGCAGGTGGTTAATTAAGGAGGAGCAGGAGGGCTGGGGAGATGACTCACTTGGTAAAATGTGCCTGTCATGCAAGCGGGAGGACTTTTACCAAGATCTCCCACACATAAGAGCTGAGCGCAGCGGCGCGTGACTGCAAACCTAATGCTGGGCGAGCACAACAGTCAGATCCCTGGAGCTCTCTCTCCAGCCAGTCCAGTCACCAGGCAGTGAGCTCTGGGCTCAGCGACAGAGCCAGGCTCAAAAAATCAAAGAGCAGTAGAGGAAGACACCCAGCATCAACTTCAGGCTCCACATACGCCCATAAACACAAATGGGCATGTACAATCACACACACACACACACACACACACACACACACTCACACTGATATCACATACATACACTCACACACATATACACACACACACTTATATTACATACACATTCCCACTGACATCACATAAACACATTCACATACACACACATATTCACACACATCACACACTCACACTTACATCACACACACTCTCACACATACACTCACATCACACACTCACACATGCACACACACACACACGCTCATATACACACAGACTCTCACACTCACATGCACACTCATACACTCACAACAGCTCACATGCACACTCATACACAGACACACACTCACACACACACTCACACACACTAAGTTAACTAATTTACAAATAGCAAGAACAGAAGTAATGAACAGAAGTGGCAAACAAAGGCAGAAGATGCCACCGTGAGTGCGTTATTGCTGCCAGCGTACCAGGGCTTCCGGTTTCCTGTTTTGTATAATTATAATCTCCTGCACGAAGCATTAGAAACTAGGTTGGTTACTGACTCTCATGTGTTACTAGACGAGAGCCATCCATGGGCGTGTCAACTCCTGTGCACTTCCAAAGCATGTGTGTGCACAGGCTGAATGTGCTTGTGTGAGTCCTGAGGAGGCCCTGTGAGACTTGGTGGGTGGTTTAGGGCAGAGATTGCCAACCCGAGACCAGGTGAGTCTGCGCAATATCATCACAAAGTGGTCGGACTAAGGAAGAAATGAGCTACGACTCGGAGAGGCAGTCATCTAATACAAAAGGCCTCCCGAGCAGGTGATACGTGAATGAGTCCTCCAACGCGGGAGTGGACTTTGTCGATACAGGAGCTAACGACAAGTAAGACGGGCAGACGGAACACGTAGGAATACACTGGGATGTGATGGAAACTTTTTGAAGAGGTTTAAACAAGCACAGGCTACACTGTGACTCAGCGGTTACACAGAAAATGGACAAAATAGAAGGAGTATGGAGGTGGGGAAATGGGAAGGTTAAAATGACTAAAAGTTGTGGGAAAGATGGGGTATTAAGTGGGTCGGAGACATCCCTTGACATCCCTTTACCTCCATGAGCATGGAGCAAAGCATCTATACACCCGCCATTGTCTTGGTCTCAGTCAACCGTAAATAGAAACCATGTGAACTTTCACTGAGAAATGAGACAGGAGCAGAGTGCTGAGCAAAGTAGTAAGGGAAGAGGAGAATGACTCCCAGCAGGGCTCTGAGCAAAAGAGAAAAAGAAAGCCCCGAGATACAAGAGCCCGCACTGACACGTTGAAAAAAATTAAAGTTTAAAACAGGAGACATAACATGGCCAGTCGTGGTAGCTCATACCTGTGGTCCTAACACTTGGGATAGACAAGCAAGACCAGGTATTCAAGGTCCTCCTTACTGCGTATCTAGTTTGAAGTCAGCCTGGGAGACATGAGAACCTAGCTACAGGCAGAACCTGGAGAAGGCTGCACCATGTGCTGCCCAGCTTGCTCACTGGTACCTTACAGGGGACTCCTTTGAGGAGAGATCTTACAATCAAAACATCGCCCAAGCAAAGAAGACTCCACATGTTACATCTTTAAACCCCAAAGGCCTCATGCTGGACAGGGGAACAGCCACCATGGACATCAGTGTGGTCTCAGAAACCTGGTTCTCACTTGAACTTGGATTCACAGACACAGATAAACTTAGATGGGCAAACACACTAGAGAGGAGGTTTGCGGATGAACACTTTGAAGACCCTGTGGGCAGAACTTCGATAAGAAGAAAAGACCAGGTTTACACTTGTAAACCTGACAGTGAGAGAGGAGAGAGGGCTTTAACTTCGAACTTCAGTGAGTCCAGGGCACATAGGACCAACCTGTAGGGCATCCCCACTGCCATCGCAGAGAGCTTGGGCATCCCTGTGTATGCACTTCAGAGATGAGTGATGACTGCATCCTTCTAGGGTAGAGGCGTGGCTAAGGCTTTACAGGGCCGTAGAGCATCCCACATACACTAGGAGGGTAGGGAGCAACTGTGGCATTAATACTTGACGGGGGTGGGGGGACTGGGGGCCTGTGTTTATGCTTTCAACATAATCCTGGGTTTCAATTACCTTTCCAAAGGGACGTAGCCATGGACCCTGAGTAAACAGCTGAAACGTCAGAATTCACAGCCTCTAGCACAGCGGAGAGCGAACAGATAAGTGCCTTCAGACGTTTGTCCATCCACTGACCAGGCTTACAGCTCTCCAACTCCAGGGTGGGTCTCACTCATGAGATCGGCCCCAGCTCACAACTCTCCCTGTGTACCTCACTCTCTCAGTCAAGCTTCCGACCGCGTGAACCCTTCAGCTTGTCAGCATCCAAAACCCTGCTTCCTTCAACTGCCTCCCTGGCCCTTTCTCACCCAGAAGCTGTGGCCAAATTAAGATCCCTGGACTAACGTCGTTCCCATTTCTCAGGCCCCTGTTGTGATAGTTCAGTTTTTAAGAATATTCTCTCAAGACAGTGTCTGGACATTGCACTCGGAGCTATTAGGGTGACAAATTGGTATTTTGATCCACTAAGGGGGTGTGTGTGTGTGTGTGTGTGTGTGTGTGTGTGTGTGTGTGTGTGCATGTGCGTGTGTGTTCTGTATGTGTCTGTATGTTTGTGTGTGTGCATGCACGTGCATGCATGTGCGTGTGCATGTGTGTGTGCATGTGCGTGTGTGTTTAGTTGACTGAAATACAAGCGATATAAGTGGCTTACCTTTGAAGTTATAACTAGTATGCTTTCTAAAATGTTAATTACATATATGTGTGCACTCAATAACAACAGGAATAGGATAAAAGAGATCTAGAAAAATTAAGTAATGATCTTACAATCGCATGTTAATAAATCATAGCGAGTTGATTAAATGATGAATTCAACTTGGAGTTTATATTTTTTACATTTCTATAGAGTCTTCACTTTAATTTTTTTTCTTGAGACTTAAGAAATCTTATATTTTATGTGTTAGTGTTTTGCCTACAGTTATATCTATGTTCCCCATTTGTGCAGTGACCACGGAAGCCAGAAGAGGGAGTTGGAACCCCTGGAACTGAGTTAGAAATGGTTGTGAGCCACCATGTGGGTGCTGGGAACCTGAGTCCCCAGAACAAGTAGTCGATGCTCTTAACCTCGCTGTCATTATTTAAAATAGAGTTTTTCATACAATAGATTCTGATTACAGTTTTTCCTCTCCCAACCCCTCCCAAATCATCCCCACCTCCCCACCCACCCAAACCCACATCCTTTCTCTCATTAGAAATCAAATGGGCATCTAAAATAATACAAAGAAGATAAAATAAAAGCAAATAAACCAAAAGAGTACAAAACAAACAAACAGAAAAAAAAGAGTCAAAAAAATCTCAAGAAACACATAAAGACAAACGTGCGCGTGAGCACACACACACACACACACACACACACACACACACACTCCTATGGAAACACTAAATAAGAAATCATAATATAGAAGCAAAAGAGAGACCAAAAGAGGAAAAAACTCCAGAAATACCATTGGTGTGTTAGCCACCTACTGCTGAGCATGGGGTCTGCACTTCAGTGTGGATTGCATACATGATGAGACTCTATTGGCCAGAGCTAATATTTTTCCTTTGTGAGCAGTTATCAATTAGAGATAGCACTGGGTTAGATTAGCAATGGGTGCCTGTAGCCACTTCCCTTCTCAGCATCCAGCCCCTTCGCCCCATCCTAACCTTTCAGTGAGCTATGGTTTATAATTAGAAAGTGCATGGAAGTCCATTTTGAAGTTGGAATCTGCTTTGGCTCTAGGTTTCTCTTCAGCATCGACTGAGACATATAAAACGAAGCCAAGGGCATATGTATGGAGTAAAGCGTTGCACAAACATCATGTGGCTCTACTGCTTCTGATGGTCGTTGCGTAAAACCACTGTCAGCAAGGATGACTTACAGCATCCTCAAGCTCCTTCAAGGAAGACAGTTCGTTTTGGGAATGTGAGTCCTCAAAGGCAGAGAAGGCTACTTTTCTAGGACCTCAGGACGAGAAGCCTCTCACCTTTTACCAAGCCTATCTGTGTTGTGCAGACAAACCACAATGGAAACCTGAACACAGCTTCAAGAACACAGCCGTTGAATTTAGAAGCTTGACATGGCTTCAGCTAAATGTCAATAAGAGTTCATTTTGCATCCCCCTTCCCGTCTAAAGCAAATCGAGTGGGGCTGTGTCTCAGGAAACGACTAATGATGAGATCTGGGTGAGCGCAGAATTAAAACATAATCAGACACTACCACACGTGTGCATGTAGTCAATGAAAGAAATTAGTCCCTGAAAGATGCTCTCCCTCACGCTGCACCTATTGGAGTTTTGAGGACATTAGGAAATAAGCCATAGGTGAGACCCACGCTGTTGCCATAGGTTAAACCAAAGCTGCTGGCTTCTTCTCAACCAAAAGATAGCAAACGTTACTCTAATAGCTTTGTCAAAATAGAAGACAGATAGACACATATTTCAAAAAAGAACTAAGTTAAACGCAGGACCATTCATTTGTTAAGGATCTCAGTGTAAGGAAGCCCACTCTTGAGGATTTAGCCAAATGCCCCACCACTGAAAATAAGAGGGTCCGAGAAATATCTGTGCTACCACGTTATGGTTAAAAGAGCACTTGGAATGCTCTCGATTGGCTCGTGGGGTGACTGAGAAGTAGACCCGAGCCGTGGCTTTTTAAGAACGGGAGGCGTGTTTTATCTTGAAGTAGAATCCTGCAGAGCCTGCTGAGCTCATTCGGCAAGATAGCATCTCACACTGGGCTCACCCGTTCACCTAAACTTAACGAAACCTCGAGAAACACCCTTCCCACCTCAGAGTATTGCACGATCTTCTCCCAGTCCCAGGTGCCTCCCAACATAGCCCCGAGCATCTCGTGCCTGATCTAAGGGGCTTGGGTGCGGGCAGAACGGAAAAAGAACGTAAGAGACAAGTCAGCACTCTGCACCCTTCATACGGGGAAGCTGTGTCACAGTGCTACGGACAGGGCGGGGTGAGTACAAGAAACAAGTGTAAGTAGTGTTTACAATCTCCAAAAACAAAGGTCCCCACACACGGAGAGTTGAAATGTAGATCCTGGGGATGTTTTCCCTTTTATCGCTTGAGAATTTCATACATGCTCATAACAGTTTGAATAAATCCTCCCATACCTTCTACCACTTTTCATCCTGATTTATTGCACTTTTTAGCCCACTGAGGCCCGTCAGTATGCACAGTATGAGCACGGTGCGGTCCATAGGAGTGGGGGTACCCCTGAAGCAAGTTGAAACCCTCCTTCACCAGCTGCAACCAGTTGTCCAAAAGGTTCTTCAGCGAGGGGTGGGCCTTCATAAGTCCCAAGCCATCCATGGTGAGGATTTTGGCTGGTTTAATCTTCTGCAGGTCTTGTACACACATTCCCGGTTACTGCACTCATCTGTACAAGAGCCCTGCCAAATCCAGAAAATACTGTTTACAGCAGCCCTGCCTGAACTCTGGTTCTTAAAATCTTTTCTTTTCATCTGATATGACATTTTATTATTTTTTTATTTTCAATTTAATAGTCAACAGTATTTTTATTGGTTATTTTATTTATTTACATTTCAAATGTTATTCCCCCTTCCCAGTTTCCCCTCCTCAAACCCTCTCTCCCAACCCCCTCCCCCAATCCTTCTATAAGGGTGCTCCCCCTCCCACCCATCCCCTCTGCCTTGCCACTCTAACATTCCCCTATGCTGGGGCTTCCAGCCTCCAAACCCTGACACTATTGCGAATTCCAAGAAGCCCTTGCTGACAGGAGCTTGCTGTAGCTGTCCCCTGAGAGGGACATGACCAATAAGGATGCAGATGCTCACAGACAACCATCGGACTGAGCACAGGGATCCCAATGGAGGAGTTAGGGGAAGGACTGAAGGAGATGGAGGGGTTTGGAACCCCATAGGATGAACAACAATATCAATCAACCAGAGCTCCCAGAGCTCCCAGGAATGAAGCCAACACCCAAAGAGTACACATGGAGGGTCCCATGACTCCAGCTACATATGTAGCAGAGGATGGCCTTATCTTACATCAGTGGGATGGGGGACCCTTGGTTCTTAAAATATTCCTTCCACCCATCCTGCGATAATCTCTGAACCTCCTGGAAAAGGGGTGTGAGATACATGTCCCATTTAAGGATTAGCACTCCAGAGTCTCCTGATGGTTTCATATTGACCAGTCAACAGGGTACTGAATGTTCTAAGAATAAGATACCCTTATAATACATAGAATTGAACGAAAACGATGTAAGAATAGAAACAGAAAATTTTTATTATTTATATATAATATAATATATATTTTATTATATATAATATACATTATATTATATATGATATAATATATAATATTATATGTATGTATAAATATAAATATAAATATAAATATAAATATAAATATAAATATAAATATATATATATATATATATTACATCCCAATCACAACTCCCCTCCTGTCTCTGCTCCCAGTCCTGGCCTTATAAATCTCCCTCCCCCCTCCCAATTACTCCCTTCCCTTCTCCTCAGAGAAGGGGAAGGGCCTCTTGTGTACCACCCCACCCTGGGACATCTGATCCCAGCAGGGCTAAGCACCTCCTCTCTCACTGAGGCCCAACCAGGCAGTTTAGGTAGGGGGAGGGGATCCAATGCGGGGCAACAGAGTCAGAGACAGCCCCTGTTCCAATTGTTAGGGGCTCCACATGAAGACCAAGTTGTACATCTGCTACAAACGGCAGGGTGGGGGAGCTAGGTCCAGCCCCTGCATGCTCTTTGGTTGACGGTTCAGTCTCTGTGAGCCTCCATAGGCCAAGGTTGACTCTGTAGGTCTTCACTCCCCCAGCTCACTGGATTCTATCCTTAACTCTTCCACAGACTCACCGAGCTCCGTCTGAGGTCTGGCTGTGAGTTTCTGCATCTGTTTCCGTCTACTGCAGGATGAAGCATCCCAGGAGACAGTTATGCTAGGTTCCTGTCATAGATGTCTTTCTGGGTCTCCTCATTCAGGATATTACCAAGTTCAAAACATTTGCCTGCAAAAATCATGTCTTTGTTTTTAATCGCTGAGTAATATTCCACTGTGTAGATGTACCACATTTTCTTTATCCACTCTTCAGTTGAGGGAAGTTTCTGGATATTATGAATAAAGCTGCTATGAACACAGTTGAGCAAGTGTCCCTGTGGTACAGTGGGGCGTCGTTTTAGTGAATGCCCAGGAGTGGTATAGCTGAGTCTTGAGGTAGAACTATTCCCATTTATTTTGAGAAACTGTCAAATCGATTTCCAAAGTGGCTGTACACGTTTGCACTCCCCCCAGCAATGGAGGAGTGTTCCCCTTGCTCTGCATCCTTGCCAACATCTGCTGTCGCTTAAGTTTTTGATCTTAGCCATCCTGACAATGTATGTGGAATCTCAGAGTCATTTTGACCTGAATTTCCCTGATGACTAAGGATGGTGAACATTTCTTTAAGTGCTTCTCAGACAGTCAAGATTCCACTGCTGAGAATTCTCTGTTCAGCTCTGCACCCCTTGTTTTAATTGGGTTACTTGGTTTGTTGATGTCTAATTTCTTGAGTTTTCTAATATTTTGAATATTTGTCCTCTGTTGGATGTAGGGCCGCTGAAGATCTTTTTCTTGTCTGTAGGCTGCTGTTTTGTACTTAGCCTTTCAAAAGCTTTTCAGTTTCATGGGGTCTCACAGAATGATTCAAACAGAAAGAATACAGTAATAAAAATATTACAAATTGAGAACCTGATCTGTGTGTGTGTGTGTGTGTGTGTGTGTGTGTGTGTATTTAGAATCCAAGGCTTATTCTAAATATGGGGCCACAAGAGGCTGATTGTTCATTTTTCTTGACAGTTACATGTGCAAGGTAAGTGAGCCAGGAAAGTGTCGGCACCTCGGTGTATTTTTGACTTTCATGTCACAGGTGAACTGTCAAGAACTATTGCTCCCTGGAAAGCAGGTCACATGCATTCTGCACAGCAGCTGTGGCACCACACCACCCCAAGCATGGCAGTGGCCACATGGATTTTAACTTCCAGAGTTGAATAGTGGACCATCCATTTAACATGTAAATCCGATATGTCGGGAAGGAGATTTTGATAACCGTGAAGATTTACAGTGTATGGAGGCAAGAAATATGGGGAGACCCTGTACCTGTCATGAACCTCAAACAGCTCTAAAAATGAGTTTATTTAAATTATATGTATCATATTTATAAGTTTTTGAATGACTGAATAATCTTATGATAATGGATCCACTCCCAAACTACAAAATCAGGTCTATCCTGTCTTGGTCATAATTTGTTTGCACTTTTTTTATTTTCTATATTTCTGTTCTCACCATCAAGGATCCAGGTTTTATAAAAGTGGATTTATCTCTGAAATCCATGCCTTCAGAATTGTCCTCTCATTTGTGGTAGTAATCCCCCTGGGCTTCAGTTCAATTATATATTCAAGAGCCTTTACATGTAACAATTAAAATGTTTCTGTGTTGATGGTATTCCCTGCTGGGCACCATTAATTACTCTTACATCCCAAGACACCATTGATCATTTCAAACCTAAGAAGTTTTTATAGAAATTATGCACACACTAGTTTAAAAGATTAAAACCGTTCATCTTCAACATTGGCAGTACAAGTGAGCTTTAGTTTAAAGAAACAAACCACATTGAGATTCCATGAAAATGATTCCCTTGTGCCTGCCACAAGCATTAGGATGTTTCCCAGGGGTATAAGCCAATCTGGCCAACTAAGTCCCAGAACAGACACTGGGACCAGGATGGGAGGGTCCTGTACAGGGTTTCATCCATGGCCAGACCCTGAGCTCCTGAGGCAGCTGCTCAGGCATTTTTTCTATTTATTTCCTCCTCTTTGGAGGACCACACTGTCAGGAACTTCTATCCACAGCCTGGGGGGAAGCCAGGCTGGTGAAGCAGAAGGTAAGTGTTTCATTTTTCAGTGTTCCCAGAGGAAAAATAGAACAAAACCCATCTTATTACTGGGAATAAATATGTTGCAAACACACATTAAACTTAAAAGAAATAAGGTGTTATAACTCAGGGAGAGAAAATTGTCCCTATCTTGAAATGTGGTTTACTCCCTGCAGGGTTACAGAAGGACACATGAATTCTATCTCCTACTGTGGGTCAATCACCCACAAAGTTCTGTGACTTTGGGTTGAGGGGAAATGATGAGCCTTGTGAGGACGTATGTACACTAGAGCCTACCCACAATCCCCAGAGTAAACGGTTCCTTCATTAACCTAAGTAGCCATGCCCCAAGTCTTCTATGTCCTCTCCCAAGATAACTCCTGTCTCAAAAGTCTGTATAAAGGAGTCATAACATCACCAATTGTTAGTATAGTGTAGTGAGTCATATTGGATTTGGACCTGGCCGTTTTGTGACTGTATAGCTCAAAGTGGCTACGTGACTCTTGGCTACACATACTCCTCTAAGAGCCTCTCCCATGGATTTACGGCACAGGAAGATAACGTTCACGGGATGCTTCAGCCTAAGCAAAAATCAGTTATCTCCTCAGTCTACACCCGGTGTCTCTACCGCCTGACCTCTTTGCCTCCAGCTATCACTCCCTCATCTCCCCCTCCTTCATGTTTCACAAAGGTCATTCCCCCTACCTTAAAAGCTGTAACGTTCATCCCAATAAACGAGACCTTGACAATAGAATCTTGCTTGGTCTCCTTCTTCTCTTCACCCCCATTTGGCCCACAGGTAGAAAGCCTCTTTGGGACCCTGAATAACTGGGTCCCCGCTGGCGGGGACAGTATAGGGCTAGGGGCATGGCTCCTTGGGAAAGTGCTTGCCTTAAAAGCATTAGGACTTGAAGCTAAGTGCATGCATGTTTGTGTGTTATGTGCAAATGCACTATTGATATTAATATACATATATGTATATGGAGTCCAGAGGACTTCTTTGGGTGTCCTTTTTCGGGCACTATCCATTTTGTTAGAAATATTTTTTGAGACAGGACCTCACTGTGTAGTCTAGGCTAGCCTGGAATTTTCTCTGTGGATCAGAAATGGTAGTATATGCTTGCAATCCCAGGAGAAAATATACACAAGTTGATCCTTAGGAATAGCTGTCCAGCCAGCCTGGACTTCTTCTCAAGCTCCAGGCCAGTGAAAAACCCTGTCTCAAGAATAAAAGATGGTCTAAGGTGGAAGATACATCTCCCCAAGCAATGTTCTTGGACCATGTGTGATGAGACTGCTATCTGAATAAAATACTAGCTGTCAATAAATAAATAAATAAATAAATAAATAAATAAATAAATAAATAAATAAATAAAAAAGATGAATGTGACAGGCATGCTGCATATGCTTTTAATCCCAGCACTCAGGAAGCAGAGGCAGCTGGATCTCTGGGAGTTGGAGGCAAGCCCAAACTGAGAAAAGACAGAGGGTGTCAGAAGGGATGATAAAAATGTATCTATTGTATCCATGTATGAAATTCTCAAAGAATAAATAAAACAATGTTATTATATTTGTTTAAATGTTTTTTTAAAGAGGAACCATCCTAAGGTAAGAAAAATCAACTACAAAAAGGCATGGCAATTAGAAAACACAATTTTAGCAAACCACAAGAAGAATCTCAAGAATACAACATTGAAGTAAAAATCTAGTGTGGAAAAAAATCCGTATGAGCTCACTTAGACAAAACTGACAGGTGTACAATGAGCAAACTTCTCATCACGTGCATGTAGACTTACAGCATTCTATATCCTCAAAGATGATAGCACAGCTCCAGAAAAACAACACTGTTGCCAAAGGCAGAGACTTTGTGTCTCTATGACAAAAGACCCAGCGTAAATGACACATGTTAGTTCCTGGTCTCAGATGTCTCAGCCCATGGCACTCAGCTCCACAGACTGTGATCCCATGGTGAGACAGAAGAATATCATGGCACCAGTGTCAAAGGCAGAAGCTCTACACTCATGCTGACAGGAAACAAAAGCGAGAAAAAATGTGTGTCCCCTTCCTACTCTATGTCCTCTCCCGTGTCCCCTTCCTACTCTATGCCCTCTCCCGTGTGTCCCCTTCCTACTCTATGTCCTCTCCCATGTGTCCCCTTCCTACTCTATGTCCTCTCCTTTTTATTGCCATGCTGTAGAGCAGGTCTCACCCAATCAGAGACTGTGAACTTCTAGATTTCCTTCTAGAGCTCTTTCTATTTCCTGAAAAGCCTTCTCCAAGCTGACCACTCAGAACTACTGGTCCTTTGTCATGTACACAATAATGACACCATACTCTGTCACCACAGCATTGAAAACCCCAAATGAGTCCTAGCTGGACTCCTGTGTGCCTAAAGGGAACAACCCTTTAATGGGATCTAACTTGAGTTTGTGTCTTTTCTCTGCCACAGAGCCTGGTCACATTTTATAAGTATGAGATAATTAATATGTGTACCAGGGACTACCCCGTATCTCAGCCCTCACATGCTGACAAGCTCTAATACCTGTCTATCACCTCAAGAGCAATAAAACTAATGTACTAAGTAGTTTGGCCTCAGGAGACATGATGACTCCCAACTGTATAGGGATTAAGCCGGAATCTTCCAACTTTGCATCATGTTCTTTCAATGACAGAGAATCATCTTGTCAGCCTTAAATCAGGAAGAGAAGCCAATTAGTCACTCAAAACATGTGGATGGTGAGTCAGTAAGTGCATTTATGTGCAGAACCCAACAGGTCTCCCTCTCTGTGGTACTCTCTCTTCAGGTGCAAAAAAAAAAAAAAAAAAAAGACAGAAGAAAAAAACACAAAAAAATTATTCTTCTAAATGCTTTTTGGTCCAGTGGATAAAACAAAAACCAATAATTCAAGATTTGAAAAATGAGTACGGTTTATGCGAATTAGCTACTATTATAAAATAAATCAACCCGATAAAAAAAATTGTATTACCTCTCCTTATTCCAAAGAAGGTTCTGGCTAACGTTTCTCATTAGATTGCAGTCAGATGGTGGCTGGAGCTGGAGCGACAACAATGTTCTTTGTTTTGTCTCTCCATGCAGCCTGCAGTTCTCCCATATGGTCTGAGTGTCTATAACATCAGAGCCTCTCAGCAGTCGGGCTACCTGCCAGGCAGCTCAGGATTCCAGTATCAGGGCTTCTTTCAAGCCAGATATTTCCTCTTTAGACCTATTCCCCTACAATGGTTCCTTTTTAATTATCAACGAGACAAAATGTAAACATCGCCAGAGAAGAAAGTCTCAATGTAGGATTGCCTAGAACAGGCTGTCCTGTTGGCGTGTCTGTGGGGGATTTCTTGATTATGTTAGTTAATGTGGAAACCCCAGGCCACTCTGGGTGGTACTATCCCCTAGGCTGTATAAGAAAGAAAAAAGTGAGCTGACTAGTAAGCATACATGTGCTCATTCTCTCTGCTCTTTTTCTCTCACTGTCTTTTTTTTTCTTTTCTTTTCTTTTTTTTTCGGAGCTGGGGACCGAACCCAGGGCCTTGTGCTTGCTAGGCAAGCGCTCTACCACTGAGCTAAATCCCCAACCCCTCTCACTGTCTTTTAACTACTTCTGTAAGAACACAAATAGAAAGATACATTAAATAATTTCATGTTACATCATAAATAATTCTCAAATCATTTTTACTTTGAAATTTTGTTTTTATTTTCTTATGCAAAAAACCATAAAACTGTGGCTTTCCTCTTAAAGGAAGGTGCTGAGTAAGGATGGCACAGGGAAATACATCTGCGCTGAGTCCCTGTTTTTGTAACGTCTGAGCCATTTGCAGGGCATGTTTTTTGAGTTTCCTTTCCTATTTGTCTTTTTATTATTGGATTTTTTATTTACATTTCAAATGTTATTCCCTTTCCCAGTTACCCAGCCATAAGCCCCCTATCCCTCCTCCTCCCCTTCTTCTATGAGGGTGTTCCCCTCCCGAAACACCCCCTTCCTATCCCCCCTGACATTCCCCTGCACTGGGAGGTCCAGCCTTGGCAGGGTCCCCATTGGAGGAGTTAGAGAAAGAATTAAAGGAGCTGAGGGGGCTTGCAACCCAATAAGAACAACAATACCAACCAACCAGAGCTCCCAGGGACTAAACCACTATCCAAAGAGTACACATGGTCAGACCCATGGCTCCAGCTGCATATATAGCAGAGGATGGCCTTGTTGGGCATCAGTGAGAGGAGAAGCCCTTGGTCCTGCCAAGGCTCGATGCCCCAGTGTAGGGGAACGTCAAGGTAGGGAGGCAGGAGGGGGTGGGTGGATAGGGGAACACACTCATAGAAGCAGGGGGAGGGAGAAGGGGTGGGGGTTTATGGATGGGAAACAGGGAAAGGGGATAACATCGTTCCCTCTGCTCTTAACCATGAATATGATGAAGCTGGCTGTTTTAAGTCCCTTCCCCGCTTGACTTCTTACATTGATGGAATTGAGATAAAATAAATCCTTTCTGCCCCCGCCAGCGGGGACCCAGTTATTCATGGGGGTCGAGGGGGACCCATACCTTCAGGAGAACGGGCGAGAAAGAGGAGCGAGACCAAGCAGTGTCCTTGTCAAGGTCTGTTTATTGAGAGGAGTGTACAGCATTTAAAGCTCTGAAGCAGGGACTGAAGCTTGGGAGCGGGGGGCGGGGGGGGGGAGTACTGGAAAGTGCCCAAGGACATAAGGTGAATCATTAGACCGCAAGATGTTCTCTTCTTTGAAAAAGTCAAGCCCTTCTCAGGAATCTGCTCAGGGCAGGGCTCTAGCTTTGCCCAGTCCGGCGATCCGGTCCCAGTCCCCGACACCTTTCTCTGGGACATCCTTCTCTTCCCCCTCTGGCAACTGTAATACAGCTAAAGGTCTACGTAATTACAAACAGGAGAGAGTGAATTGTCATCTTTGTGTTCCCAGCGCCTAGCCCAGTGCCCATATGCACATTTAGCTAAGGGTCACTCAGTGAAATGAAGGTATTCAAGGGATGCTGAAACAACGCAGAATGCACAGCCAAATCCTAGAATATGCCCAAAGACCAGGAAATAATTCAAAATAGATGTCACTAATCATCCAAAATTATAAATGTCACTTTAAATAAAAATCCCAATTCTTCTAGATGATGCTAATTCTACTTCCAGCAACAAATGAGAAAATATAGCCCAAACCCCTACAAATCTGAAGATTATTTGAATAAATTTCAGTTATGTAGCCAGAGCACCATCTACATATTTATTTAAAAACAGTCCTCACTTTTGTGGGCTTCATTATCAGTTACAGAGAGAATGCTACACTGAATACATAAACTTCATCTGACCACTTCTGGTCCCACCAGCTGAGGACCAGACACCCATACATCTTCCTTGGCTTGTAGTTAATACTTTAGAAGCTTGCCTTCACAGAGCTGTGTGAGCAATTTCTATTAATAACAATGTTACTAGAAAGGAGTTATGGACCTGTTTACTCAACCCATCAGAGCGGATCCCTCGGATAAGCTATGCAAACACACTGAGCTTCAGTTCCTTCAGTTATAAGAGCAGAAGGGCAATGCCTTGTGTATTTGATATAATTTATTTCAAGTTGTATAATATCCTTCCTACCTAGCCAGTGATAAATAGTTTGCAGATGGTAAGGGTGAGGAAAATCTCTTAATTGGCTAAATTTTATTATCTCTAGCCACACTGTCCTCTATGAATAGTCATTTTTTCAATGCCAGTTTTAAGGTCTTAATGCTTGCCACCATCCAATGATGTGGTGGTTTTCTCAAGCCTTTGTTTCGGACTCTCACCAATTCATTAGCAGTGGGACACACTTGTCCCTAGTTTAGCTGAGTTGCATTATGCTCCGGTGGAAATCGAGTTTTACACAGACACGTTTTCAAAGGTTTTGGAAATTTTAGGTGAATTACATTCACAAAGCCACCCATAATCCGTTTTCTGGCATGTTCAAAGAAGTAAAAGTGGGACCAGCAAGATGATTCCATGGGTCAAACAACCACTGCTAAGCCTGACAACCCGAGTTTTATTCTAGGACCTACATGATAGAGAGAACAAGACTCCTAAAAGTTCTCCTCCTCTACATGTGCGCTCTGTGTGTGTGTGTGTGTGTGTGTGTGTGTGTGAGAGAGAGAGAGAGAGAGAGAGAGAGAGAGAGTCACACACACACAGAGAGAGAGAGAGAGAGAGAGAGAGAGAGAGAGAGAGAGAGAGAGAGAGAGAGAGAGTGTGTGTTTTAAAATCTAAAACTACAGGTTGGGAGATGGTTCAGCAGTTAGGAGAGCATTCTGCCCTTGCAGAGGACTTAGTTCCGTTCCCAGCACCCACATCAGGTGACTCACAACAGCCCGTCTGTCACTCCAGCTCCAGTAGTTCTGATGCCCTCTTCTGGCTTCCGGTTTCTGCAGGCACCTGCACTCACGAGGCATACAGATTCAAATAGATAATTAAAATAATTTAATCTTAAGGGTAGTGTATCTTATCTCTTTAAATGTGGAACTTCAATTTTGCATCATAAATGTGTTGGTACTTTATGGCATCGCAATAAAGGAAGGCCAAAACCTCCCCTATCACTTAGTTATTTTTAATCAATGGCTCTCCAGGACAGTAATACCAGTGGTTGCACTCTCTGCTGGAATATAAGAGGTCCCCTCAAGCTGCAGTTTAAGGGGCTGCTCACGCCAGCATTCTCTGGCTGGAATCCAGTTTGACGGTTCAGATGAGAGCAGTTGGCATATTTGCACTGCCTACAACACTCTATAACATGAATATTTACAATGAGAATTCTCGTTTCTGCCTCTGCTCCTGCCATTGCAACAATTACAATCGGTAAAACGTTTTTTAATGACCCAGATTTCCACTCAATAAACTCATTTTATATAAAACACATCCCGTCTTAGCATTTCCTGCTCTGCAGTCATCTAAGCCCGAGTTTCTGCCTTTGGGAATTTGCTAATGGATGTTGTCTGTCTATTCCGCTCTTCTGTTTTAAATGTGGAAGATTGGTTTATTTCCTTTCCTGCCTTGATTTGTTTGTTGTGCGGTGATTCACTATTAATATTTAAACATACTCTTCAGATGCTATCTCTAATGACTAATATTTCTTACAAAACAA